>NW_026871255.1:300000-578634 GCF_028564815.1 Eubalaena glacialis
TGTCTTTCTGCACGGAGTTGCCTCTTGTTTCTGGTGGTAACAGTGAGGTTGGGTGGGGAGCGCTTCTGGCTGACCTCCCGGTCATTCCAGGGACCACGCTGATGTGTCCTTCACGGGAGAGTGCGAGCACGGCCAGGGCTCCCTGTGAACACTCCACACTGACCGCTCAGTGATCAGACACCTGCATGGGCTGGACCGGTCCCTGGACCTCTGCACCTTCTAGCACATCCACAGCCTGGTGGACTCTGTGCGGGCCTATGACCAGGAGGTGGGGACCGGCAGGATGGGTGGGAGCCCTCCTGCCTGCCACGTGGCCTCCAGCCCACCACAGACCCTCCAGTCCTGCCATGGACACCCCCATCGCATTAACCCCCAAGAGGGCTTCTGGGAGGGGTGAGAATTCGACCATGAAGAAGACAGGGCAGGCCCTAACTGCAACAGGTGAAGGCAAGAACTGGGGGTGCTTGGCTATTTGTCCCCCAAAGACCCAGGATGTGGGCTCTGACTTGATGGGTCCACCTCCACCTGGGCTCACCTGGGGGGTCGCTGCAGGAAGAGCATGTCCTTGGGTGATTTTCCAACTCTCCCCACATCAGCCTCACTCCCTGGGCCCCCCTGACCCCATTAATAGACTTTAAATAGTGTCTCTCATCCATCAGGCCTACGTGGGAGATTTTAATATTGTGTGGGAGTCCAGTGACCAGGGCCCATGTGTCCTGTGTGTCTCGGGAGGGGAGGGAGTCTCACTCTCACATTCCTTCCCCAGTGCACCTGGGGTCGGGGACAGGAGACCCAGGCTTTGTTCTGGCAGAAGCTCCCTTTCTGTGAACAAGTCTTCCCCCAATCCCATTATCCTCACTGGAGGCTCAGGAGGCCACAGCATCGGGGCACCTCCAGCACCAGGACTCCACCCTAGGGAATTTCTCAAGAGCAAGGACCAGGCCTGGAGGCGGAGGGGAGGAGGGAGCCAGCCTCTTCAGGATCCCCGGGGCTAGGATGCCTCCTACCCAGGAGGGCCTTGGACTCAGTTTAACTTCCATCCGGGGTCTCCTACCCTCCCCTGGTAGAGGGGCCCTTCAGATTCCAGGGCCCCAAGATCCTCCCCACCGACTTCTGACCCCACCTGCAGAGTCGGGGACCCAGAGACCCCCTCCCCGGCTTCTTTTTTCTTGGAGGCTCCCAGAATTCCCTGAAGATGTTATACTCAGGGTTCATTATGCTGAAGGATGCAAGTTAAAATCAGCAAGGATGGGGGGATGAGCAAGGTCCACCTTCCTCGGCTGTGGCAGCCCAGGGAAGCCCACCTGAGTCCTGAAGTGCAGGGTTTATTGGGGTCTGTCACGTCAATGTGGGGACCACCATGTGCCTGACCTTGGCCTCCAGCCTCTGGGGGCAACTCAGGAAGCCCCACCGTGTATCACGCCGTCAGCACAGACCAGCCTGGAGCGAGGCCCATGGAGCATGGACACTCCCAAAAGACTCAAGGTGACCTCCTAGAGCCAGGAGCAGAGGCCCGGCCTCTCTGTGGGCTGGTGAACCCACACCACACAGGCCCTGGTGCAGTGCCCGTTCCGTGTGGTCAGCATGGGTGCACGCGGGTCAGCCAGTGTCTGTGTGTCTCAGCCTGTGACCGCTGACCACACTGTCCTGCTCTGCTTCCAAGAACGAGGCCAATGGAGGGACAACGTGTGTGGGAACAAAGCCGGGTCATGGTCAGGCTGGGTGAGAAAGGGTCCAAGGAGTGAGAACCCGGCTGCCCTTGCCTGGTGAGCTGAGAGCTGACGTTCGCCCTGTGGTCAGTCCATCTCCCCACATCCCGAGGTAGAGCTGCCTTTCCTGCACCCTGGGGCAGGGTCATGCCTGTGTATACAGCAGGACGCACAGCAGTGCACGCAGCAAGCCCGATGCCTGCCCTTGCCATGTAGTCAGGGGCTTGGTGAGGGTGGAACATCACGACAGAATGTGGGCCGACCCCGGGGAGGATGTAGGGCTGAAGTGTTTGGGAGCCTCTGGAGGGAACCCTCACCTGTCTGCACAGGTGGATTGAGGACACAGACCAAGGGTGGGCAGGCGGGCAGCCCAGTCCTGGGTCATCCCTGAGGCTGGAGGAGGGGTGTGGAGCGGGGGGTGATGGCGGTGGGGAGGAGGGGCTGATCGCTGGACAGTGTGGAGACAGATCATTCGAGGCAGCAGGGAAGGTGGAAGACTGTGCCCAATGGCAGGATGGAGAGACCAGCAGGCTGCGCTGCAGGCACGGGTAGCAGGGCTGCTCCCTGCAGGGCGGCGCCAGAGCCCCACACCGCTGAAAACCATGGGGTGTCCGGACAGAACCCCAAAGGATGGGGGGCCATATGGGCGGGAAGAGTTTGGAAAAGTCACCTTATCTCCACATGTCCTGGGGGAGGGTTCCCTGCTCCAGCCTCTTTCCTTAGAGTCTCCCCACCTGGGGAAGTCAGCACACCCAACAGCTGGTCATGCAAGGCTTGGAATTCGTCGGGAGGATGAAAGGGAAAAGGGGGGAAGGAATGAGAAATAAGCTCTATGTATTTGGACAGCACATGACACTCTAATTTCCAATCAGGAAGAGGAATTTCCTAAAGGCTCAGGCTGCCCCTGTAACCAGAATGGGGCTTGAAGCAATCCTGCCACTTTGTGGACGGTTTCAGAAACAAGTTGAAGACACTTGCTCAGGGGCACTGCAATCCACAACGCCTGCAAAGTTGTAAGTGACAACTATTGTAGAAAAATGTCTTGGGGTAAGTAACTGAAAAGAACTTGAAAACAAGGCAGAATTGCAGGAACCGGATTGCAAGAGGTAGATTGGACTTGCCGTTAAAGCACATGAAAGCTGCTCAATATTGCTTATGATTCAGTTGGCCAAAAAGGGTGTACAGGTTGAAACCCATACGACCTTTGTGGCCAAGCAAACATGCGGGAAACACAAATCAACACGACAAAGATGTAGCACTTTGCCCCAGTCAGAATGGCCAACCTCACAAAGTGTAAAAACAACAAATGGAGGAGAGGATGTGGAGAAAATGGAACCCTGCTACGCTGTTGGTGGGAATGTCAATTGCTAACAGCCACGCTGGAGAAAGGTATGATGTTTCCTAAAGATTCTAAAAAATAGAGCTACAGGGACTTCCTGGTGGTTCAGACATTAAGACTCCAACTGCCAAGGCAGAGGACACGGGATCGAGCCCAAGTCCAGAAAGATAACACATGCCACGGAGCAACTAAACCAATGCACCACAACTACTGAGCCTGTGCTCTAGAGCCCGTGAGCCACAACTACTGAATCCTGACGCCTAAAGCCAGTGCACCACAAGAAGAGAAGTCACGGCAATGAGAAGCCCACACACTTCAACGAAAAGTAGCCCCAACTTCCTGCAACTAGAGAAACCCCACACGAAATAAGGAAGACCCAACACAGGCAAAATTAATTACTTAATTAATTAAAAAACAATAGAGTTACAGAGCATACGGCACTACCACTCCTGGGGATATATTTTGGGATAACCATAAATCAACAGGACACAGGAACTTCAACTATTAATGCAGCACTTTTGCAGGATCCTCGACTAGGAAACAATATAAATGTCCTTGGAAGGAAAAAATGGATAAAGACGATATGGTACTTATGTACAATGGAATAGTACTCAGCTAGGAAATCAATGAAATAAGGCCAGTTGCAGCAACTCGAGTGGATTTAGATAAGATCATTCTAAGTGACAAAAGTCAGACACAAAATGACACTTAGCACAAGATACTATTTATAGGTGGAATATAAAATAGTAATATATATAAATATATATAAATAATATAAAAGATGCCCTTGTACCTGGAGATTTGATACCCATGGGGTGGGTACCCTGCGGTATTACTTTAAATTATCTTTGTTTGCTCACCCAACCTCACCAATCCTCTCAGCCCCAAGAGTGTCCAGCCTTATGTCTCATCCAGCTGTGGGTCTAGATATGGTCAATCCAGGTGGCAAAAAGAACGCATACGCCCTTTTTGGCCAACCAAGCAAGCCGGAAGGGCAAATCAGCGTTACAAAGAAGTCTCGCATGCCCTCGGTAAAAAGGGCCATGCTGAACAAACTGTAAAAACCAGAAAAACAGGACAGGCCATGGAGACATGGGAGCCTTGCTACACTGATGGGTGGGATGTAAATTGCCAACAGGCACTCTGGAGAAGTGTACGGTGTGTCCTGAAACAAGTAATAAACACAGCTTAGAGAGCATAGGGCACTTCCACTCATGGGCGTATAAATTGGGAAAACTAAAAACCAACAACACACAGGCACCCCAAACTTTACGGCTGCTCTGTTTCCAAGAACCTCCACTTCGGTACACCTTCAATATCCCAGGAAAGAGAAAAATGGATAAACAAATGGTGGTACTTGGCACAATGGAATATCAGTCAGCCATGAAATCAATGTCATAAGGCTAGTTAGCAGCATGATGAGTGAATTTACGTACGATGATTCTAAGTGAAATAAGTCACACAGAAAAGACACTTATCCTAAGATATCACTTATAGAGGGAATGTCAAAATCGCTACACTTGAACTGAATTACAAAACAGAACAGAGTCACACCTTTAGAAGACACACTATGGCTTCATAATGGGAAAGGTGAGGTGGGGTGATGCATAAAACAAGGGTCTGAAATTAGTTCAGAGACCGTTCCATAAGCCAAATATGTAATAGACAAGGCCTACTCCCTGCTCAGTGATCTGGACTCAACACCCCCTAGTCACTGCACAAGAATATATCTGACTAGTAATAATCTGAAAATCTATGTATCGATATCTCTCTGCGAGTGAAACAAGAGGCTGTAAAACGGCATAAACACAGCAGGGAAAAGGAGCCAAACCCCATTCTAAACATAAATAACTTTTTGAAAACCCACAAAACAAAGACAGTGAAAGAGAGAGAAATTCTTATAAAATCCGTTCAGGGTCTCTGATGCAACCTGGATTGACCATATCTAGACCCACAGCTGGATGAGACATAAGGCTGGACACTCTTGGGGCTGAGAGGATTGGTGAGGTTGGGTGAGCAAACGCAGATACTTTAAAATAATACCGCGGGGTACCCACCCCCCCATGGGTCTCAAATCTCCAGGTACAAGGGCATCTTCCTACATCAAAACATGCATGGGAAACCCAGAAGATGGTGAGCCGTGAGATCGGGAAAGGTTTCTAAAAGGCACCTCATTTCTCCTCTCCTTGTGCTCGGGTTCGTCATTCCAGCCGCTTGACTAACCATCTCCCTACTTGGAGAATCAGCACCTTTAACCTCCTGTTTCGTACAGGTTGCAATTTGTCCTGAGGATGAACGGGAAGACGGGCAACCAACGAGAGACTAGCCCTAGGTTTTGGGACAGGCACAGGTCACTCCATTTTCCCATCAGGAAGAAGAATGAACCACAGGCTCAGCCTGCCCCCCAGAACCAAAATAGGGCCTGAAGCTATCCTGCGCTTTTGCGGCCAGCTCCCAAAAAAGCGAGTAGACAAATGGAGCTCAGGGGCACTGCAATTCACAAACGTGCAGAGTTATAAATGAGAACTCTCGTCCACAAATATATTGAGGGAAGGCAACGAAGAGGATTTGAAAGCAAGGAAGATTTGCAAGAAACCGATTTCAGGAGGTAGATTCGACTCGCCTTTAAAGCACATGAAAAGTGGCAAAACGTTGATAATGATGCCCTTGGCCAAAAAGGGCGTATGCGTTTTTTCCTGAATATATTCAGGAAAAAAGGCATACGCCCTTTTTGGCCAACCAAGCAAGCCAGAAGGGCAAATCAGCGCTACAAAGAAGTCTCGCTTGACCTCGGTCAAAAGGGCCATGCTGAAAAAGTGTAAAAACCAGAAAAGCAGGACAGGCCATGGAGATATGGAAGCCTTGCTAAGCTGATGGGCGGGACGTAAATTGCCAACAGGCACTCTGGAGAAGTGTACGGTGTGTCCTGAAAAAAGTAATAAACACAGCTTAGAGAGCATAGGGCACTTCCACTCATGGGAGTATAAATTGGGAAAACTAAAAATCAACAAGACACAGGCACCCAGAACTTTACGGCTGCTCTGTTTCCAAGAACCTCCACTTTGTTACGCCTGCAATATCCCAGGAAAGAGAAAAATGGATAAAGAAATGGTGGTACTTGGCACAATGGAATATCACTCAGCCATGAAATCAATGTCATAAGGCTAGTTAGCAGCATGATGAGTGGATTTAGCGACGATGATTCTAAGTGAAATAAGTCACACAGAAAAAGACACTTATCCTAAGATATCGCTTATAGAGGGAATGTCAAAATCGCTACACTTGAACTGAATTACAAAACAGAACAGAGTCACACCTTTAGAAGACACACTATGGCTGCTTAACGGGAAAGGTGAAGTGGGGTGATGCATAAAACAAGGGTTTGAAATTAGCTCAGAGACCGCTCCATAATCCAAATATGTAATAGACAACGCCTACTCCCTGCTCAGTGAACTGGACTCAACACCCCCTAGTCACCGCACAAGAATATATCTGACTAGTAAGAATCTGAAAACCTATGTATCGATATCTCTCTGCAAGTGAATCAAGAGGGTGTAAAGCGGCATAAACACAGCAGGGAAAAGCAGCAAAGCCCCATTCTAAACATAAATTACTTAAAAAAACCCACAAAACAAAGACAGTGAAAGAGAGAGAAATTCTTACAAAATCAGTTCAGGGGCTCTGATGCCACCTGGTTCGACCATATCTAGACCCACAGCTGGAAGAGACATAAGGCTGGACACTCTTGGGGCTGAGAGGATTGGTGAGGTAGGGTGAGCAAACGCAGATACTTTAAAGTAATACCGCGGGGTACCCACCCCATGTGTCTCAAATCTCCAGGTACAAGGGCATCTTCCTACATCAAAACATGCATGGGAAACCCAGAGGTTTGTATGCCATGAGATTGGGAAAGGCTTCTAAAACGCACCTCATTTCTCCTCTCCTTGTGCTCGGGTTCACCATTCTAGCCGCTTGACTAAACATCTCCCTACTTGTAGAATCAGCACCTTTAACCTCCTGTTTCGTACAGGTTGCAATTTGTCCTGAGGATGAACGGGAAGACGGGGAACCAACGAGAGACTAGCCCTAGGTGTTGGGACAGGCACAGGTCACTCCATTTTCCCATCAGGAAGAAGAATGAACCACAGGCTCAGCCTGCCCCCCAGAACCAAAATAGGGCCTGAAGCAATCCTGCGCTTTTGCGGACAGCTCCCAAAAAAGCGAGGAGACATATGGAGCTCAGGGGCACTGCAATTCACAAACGTGCAGAGTTATAAATGAGAACTCTCGTCCACAAATATATTGAGGGAAGGCAATGAAGAGGATTTGAAAGCAAGGCAGATTTGCAGGAAACAGATTCCAGGAGGTAGATTCGACTCGCCCCTAAAGCACATGAAAAGCAGCAAAACGTTGACAATGATGCCCTTGGCCAAAAAGGGCGTATGCGTTTTTTCCTGAATATATTCAGGAAAAATCGCATACGCCCTTTTTGGCCAACCAAGCAAGCCGAAAGGGCAAATCAGTGCTACAAAGAAGTCTCGCTTGCCCTCGGTCAAAAATGCCATCCTGAAAAAAGTGTAAAAACCAGAAAAGCAGGACAGGCCATGGAGACATGGGAGCCTTGCTACGCTGACGGGCGGGATGTAAATTGCCAACAGGCACTCTGGAGAAGTGTACGGTGTGTCCTGAAACAAGTAATAAACACAGCTTAGAGAGCATAGGGCACTTCCACTCATGGGCGTATAAATTGGGAAAACTAAAACTCAACAAGACACAGGCACCCCGAACTTTACGGCTGCTTTGTTTCCAAGAACCTCCACTTTGCTACGCCTTCAATATCCCAGGAAAGAGAAAAATGGATAAAGAAATGGTGGTACTTGGCACAATGGAATATCACTCAGCCATGAAATCAGTGTCATAAGGCTAGTTAGCACCATGATGAGTGGATTTAGCGAAGATGATTCTAAGTGAAATAAGTCACACAGAAAAAGACACTTATCCTTAGATATCGCTTATAGAGGGAATGTCAAAATCGCTACACTTGAACTGAATTACAAAACAGAACAGAGTCACACCTTTGGAAGACACACTATGGCTGCTTAACGGAAAAGGTGAGGTGGGGTGATACATAAAACAGGGGTTTGAAATTAGCTCAGAGACCACTCCATAAGCCAAATATATAATAGACAAGGCCTACTCCCTGCTCAGTGAACTGGACTCAACACCCCCTAGTCACCGCACAAGAATATATCTGACTAGTAAGAATCTGAAAACCTATGTATCGATATCTCTCTGCAAGTGAATCAAGAGGGTGTAAAGCGGCATAAACACAGCAGGGAAAAGCAGCCAAGCTCCATTCTAAACATAAATTACTTAAAAAAACCCACAAAACAAAGACAGTGAAAGAGAGAGAAATTCTTACAAAATCCGTTCAGGGTCTCTGATGCAACCTGGATTGACCATATCTAGACCCACAGCTGGATGAGACATAAGGCTGGACACTCTTGGGGCTGAGAGGATTGGTGAGGTTGGGTGAGCAAACGCAGATACTTTAAAGTAATACTGCGGGGTACCCACCCCATGGGTCTCAAATCTCCAGGTACAAGGGCATCTTCCTACATTCAAACATGCATGGGAAACCCAGAGAATTGTATGCCATGAGATCGGGAAAGGATTCTAAAACGCACCTCATTTCTCCTCTCCTTGTGCTCGGGTTCGCCATTGTAGGCGCTTGACTAAACATCTCCCTACTTGTAGAATCAGCACCTTTAACCTCCTGTTTCGTACAGGTTGCAATTTGTCCTGAGGATGAACGGGAAGACGGGGAACCAACGAGAGACTAGCCCTAGGTGTTGGGACAGGCACAGGTCACTCCATTTTCCTATCAGGAAAAAGAATGAACCACAGGATCAGCCTGCCCCCCAGAACCAAAATAGGGCCTGAAGCAATCCTGCGCTTTTGCGGCCAGCTCCCAAAAAAGCGAGGAGACAAATGGAGCTCAGGGGCACTGCAATTCACAAACGTGCAGAGTTATCAATGAGAACTCTCGTCCACAAATATATGGAGGGAAGGCAACGAAGAGGATTTGAAAGCAAGGCAGATTTTCAGGAAACAGATTTCAGGAGGTAGATTTGACTCGCCTGTAAAGCATATGAAAAGCGGCAAAACGTTGACAATGATGCCCATGGCCAAAAAGGGCGCATGCGTTTTTTCCTGAATATATTCAGGAAAAAACGCATGCGCCCTTTTTGGCCAACCAAGCAAGCCGGAAGGGCAAATCAGCGCTACAAGGAATTCTCGGTTGCCCTCGGTCAAAAGGGCCATGCTGAAAAAAGTGTAAAAACCAGAAAAGCAGGACAGGCCATGGAGACATGGGAGCCTTGCTACGCTGATGGGCGGGATGTAAATTGTCAACAGCCACTCTGGAGAATTGTACGGTGTGTCCTGAAACAAGTAATAAACACAAATTAGAGAGCATAGGGCACTTCCATTCATGGGCATATAAATTGGGAAAACTAAAAATCAACAAGACACAGGCACCCCAAACTTTACGGCTGCTCTGTTTCCAAGAACCTCCACTTTGGTACACCTTCAATATCCCAGGAAAGAGAAAAATGGATAAAGAAATGGTGGTACTTGGCACAATGGAATATCACTCAGCCATGAAATCAATGTCAGAAGGCTAGTTAGCAGCATGATGAGTGGATTTAGCGACGAGGATTCTAAGTGAAATAAGTCACACAGAAAAAGACACTTATCCTAAGATATCGCTTATAGAGGGAATGTCAAAATCGCTACGCTTGAACTGAATTACAAAACAGAACAGAGTCACACCTTTAGAAGACACACTATGGCTGCTTAACGGGAAGGGTGAGGTGGGGTGATGCATAAAACAAGGGTTTGAACTTAGCTCAGAGACCGCTCCATAAGCCAAATATGTAATAGACAAGGCCTACTCCCTGCTCAGTTAACTGGACTCAACACCCCCTAGTCACCGCACAAGAATATATCTGACTAGTAAGAATCTGAAAACCTATGTATCGATATCTCTCTGCAAGTGAATCAAGAGGGTGTAAAGCGGCATAAACACAGCAGGGAAAAGCAGCCAAGACCCATTCTAAACATAAATTAGTTAAAAAAACCCACAAAACAAAGACAGTGAAACAGAGAGAAATTCTTACAAAATCCGTTCAGGGGCTCTGATGCCACCTGGTTCGACCATATCTAGACCCACAGCTGGAAGAGACATAAGGCTGGACACTCTTGGGGCTGAAAGGATTGGTGAGGTAGGGTGAGCAAACGCAGATACTTTAAAGTAAAACAGCGGGGTACCCACCACATGGGTCTCAAATCTCCAGGTACAAGGGCATCTTCCTATATCAAAACATGCATGGGAAACCCAGAAGATGGTATGCTGTGAGATCGGGAAAGGCTTCTAAAACGCACCTCATTTCTCCTCTCCTTGTGCTCGGGTTCGCCATTCCAGCCGCTTGACTAACCATCTCCCTACTTGGAGAATCAGCACCTTTAACCTCCTGTTTCGTACAGGTTGCAATTTGTCCTGAGGATGAACGGGAAGACGGGGAACCAACTAGAGACTAGCCCTAGGTGTTGGGACAGGCACAGGTCACTCCATTTTCCCATCAGGAAGAAGAATGAACCACAGGCTCAGCCTGCCCCCCAGAACCAAAATAGGGCCTGAAGCAATCCTACGCTTTTGCGGCCAGCACCCAAAAAAGCGAGTAGACAAATGGAGCTCAGGGGCACTGCAATTCACAAACGTGCAGAGTTATAAATGATAACTCTCGTCCACAAATATATTGAGGGAAGGCAACGAAGAGGATTTGAAAGCAAGGCAGATTTGCAGGAAACAGATTTCAGGAGGTAGATTCGACTCGCCTTTAAAGCACATGAAAAACGGCAAAACGTTGACAATGATGCCCTTGGCCAAAAAGGGCGTATGCGTTTTTTCCTGAATATATTCAGGAAAAAACGCATACGCCCTTTTTAGCCAACCAAGCAAGCCGGAAGGGCAAATCAGTGCTACAAAGAAGTCTCGCTTGCCCTCGTTCAAAAGGGCCATGCTGAAAAAGTTTAAAAACCAGAAAAGCAGGACAGGCCATGGAGACATGGAAGCCTTGCTGAGCTGATGGGCGGGACGTAAATTGCCAACAGGCACTCTGGAGAAGTGTACGGTGTGTCCTGAAAAAAGTAATAAACACAGCTTAGAGAGCATAGCGCACTTCCACTCATGGGCATATAAATTGGGAAAACTAAAAATCAACAAGACACAGGCACCCCGAACTTTACGGCTGCTCTGTTTCCAAGAACCTCCACTTTGTTACGCCTTCAATATCCCAGGAAAGAGAAAAATGGATAAACAAATGGTGGTACTTGGCACAATGGAATATCACTCAGCCATGAAATCAGTGTCATCAGGCTAGTTACCACCATGATGAGTGGATTTAGCGACGATGATTCTAAGTGAAATAAGTCACACAGAAAAAGACACTTATCCTAAGATATCGCTTATACAGGGAATGTCGAAATCGCTACACTTGAACTGAATTACAAAACAGAACAGAGTCACACCTTTAGAAGACACACTATGGCTGCTAAACGGAAAAGGTGAGGTGGGGTGATACATAAAACAGGGGTTTGAAATTAGCTCAGAGACCACTCCATAAGCCAAATATATAATAGACAAGGCCTACTCCCTGCTCAGTGAACTGCACTCAACACCCCCTAGTCACCGCACAAGAATATATCTGACTAGTAAGAATCTGAAAACCTATGTATAGATATCTCTCTGCAAGTGAATCAAGAGGGTGTAAAGCGGCATAAACACAGCAGGGAAAAGCAGCCAAGCTCCTTTCTAAACATAAATAACTTAAAAAAACCCACAAAACAAAGACAGTGAAAGAGAGAGAAATTCTTACAAAATCCGTTCAGGGTCTCTGATGCAACCTGGATTGACCATATCTAGACCCACAGCTGGATGAGACATAAGGCTGGACACTCTTGGGGCTGAGAGGATTGGTGAGGTTGGGTGAGCAAACGCAGATACTTTAAAGTAATACTGCGGGGTACCCACCCCATGGGTCTCAAATCTCCAGGTACAAGGGCATCTTCCTACATCCAAACATGCATGGGAAACCCAGAGAATTGTATGCCGTGAGATCGGGAAAGGCTTCTAAAACGCACCTCATTTCTCCTCTCCTTGTGCTCGTGTTCGCCATTCTAGGCGCTTGACTAAACATCTCCCTACTTGTAGAATCAGCACCTTTAACCTCCTGTTTCGTACAGGTTGCAATTTGTCCTGAGGATTAACGGGAAGACGGGGAACCAACGAGAGACTAGCCCTAGGTGTTGGGACAGGCACAGGTCACTCCATTTTCCCATCAGGAAGAAGAATGAACCACAGGCTCAGCCTGCCCCCCAGAACCAAAATAGGGCCTGAAGCAATCCTGCGCTTTTGCGGCCAGCTCCCAAAAAAGCGAGTAGACAAATGGAGCTCAGGGGCACTGCAATTCACAAACATGCAGAGTTATAAATGAGAACTCTGGTCCACAAATATATTGAGGGAAGGCAACGAAGAAGATTTGAAAGCAAGGCAGATTTGCAGGAAACAGATTTCAGGAGGTAGATTCGACTCGCCTTTAAAGCACATGAAAAGCGGCAAAACGTTGACAATGATGCCCTTGGCCAAAAAGGGCGTATGCGTTTTTTCCTGAATATATTCAGGAAAAAACGCATACGCCCTTTTTGGCCAACCAAGCAAGCCGGAAGGGCAAATCAGCGCTACAAAGAAGTCTTGCTTGCCCTCGGTCAAAAGGGCCATGCTGAAAAAAGTGTAAAAACCAGAAAAGCAGGACAGGCCATGGAGACATGGGAGCCTTGCTACGCTGATGGGCGGGATGTAAATTGCCAACAGGCACTCTGGAGAAGTGTACGGTGTGTCCTGAAACAAGTAATAAACACAGCTTAGAGAGCATAGGGCACTTCCACTCATGGGCGTATAAATTGGGAAAAGTAAAAATCAACAAGACACAGGCACCCCGAACTTTACGGCTGCTCTGTTTCCAAGAACCTCCGCTTCGGTACACCTTCAATATCCCAGGAAAGAGAAAAATGGATAAAGAAATGGTGGTACTTGGCACAATGGAATATCACTCAGCCATGAAATCAATGTCATAAGGCTAGTTAGCAGCATGATGAGTGGATTTAGCGACGAGGATTCTAAGTGAAATAAGTCACACAGAAAAAGACACTTATCCTAAGATATCGCTTATAGAGGGAATGTCAAAATCGCTACACTTGAACTGAATTACAAAACAGAACAGAGTCACACCTTTAGAAGACACACTATGGCTGCTTAACGGGAAGGGTGAGGTGGGGTGATGCATAAAACAAGGGTTTGAACTTAGCTCAGAGACCGCTCCATAAGCCAAATATGTAATAGACAAGGCCTACTCCCTGCTCAGTTAACTGGACTCAACACCCCCTAGTCACCGCACAAGAATATATCTGACTAGTAAGAATCTGAAAACCTATGTATCGATATCTCTCTGCAAGTGAATCAAGAGGGTGTAAAGCGGCATAAACACAGCAGGGAAAAGCAGCCAAGACCCATTCTAAACATAAATTAGTTAAAAAAACCCACAAAACAAAGACAGTGAAAGAGAGAGAAATTCTTACAAAATCCGTTCAGGGGCTCTGATGCCACCTGGTTCGACCATATCTAGACCCACAGCTGGAAGAGACACAAGGCTGGACACTCTTGGGGCTGAAAGGATTGGTGAGGTAGGGTGAGCAAACGCAGATACTTTAAAGTAAAACAGCGGGGTACCCACCCCATGGGTCTCAAATCTCCAGGTACAAGGGCATCTTCCTACATCAAAACATGCATGGGAAACCCAGAAGATGGTATGCTGTGAGATCGGGAAAGGCTTCTAAAACGCACCTCATTTCTCCTCTCCTTGTGCTCGGGATCGCCATTCCAGCCGCTTGACTAACCATCTCCCTACTTGGAGAATCAGCACCTTTAACCTCCTGTTTCGTACAGGTTGCAATTTGTCCTCAGGATGAACGGGAAGACGGGGAACCAACGAGAGACTAGCCCCAGGTGTTGGGACAGGCACAGGACACTCCATTTTCCCATCAGGAAGAAGAATGAACCACAGGCTCAGCCTGCCCCCCAGAACCAAAATAGGGCCTGAAGCAATCCTGCGCTTTTGCGGCCAGCTCACAAAAAAGCGAGGAGACAAATGGAGCTCAGGGGCACTGCAATTCACAAACGTGCAGAGTTATAAATGATAACTCTCGTCCACAAATATATTGAGGGAAGGCAACGAAGAGGATTTGAAAGCAAGGCAGATTTGCAGGAAACAGATTTCAGGATGTAGATTCGACTCGCCTTTAAAGCACATGAAAAGCAGCAAAACATTGACAATGATGCCCTTGGCCAAAAAGGGCGTATGCGTTTTTTCCTGAATATATTCAGGAAAAAACGCATACGCCCTTTTTGGCCAACCAAGCAAGCCGGAAGGGCAAATCAGCGCTACAAGGAAGTCTCGCTTGCCCTCGGTCAAAAGGGCCATGCTGAAGAAAGTGTAAAAACCAGAAAAGCAGGACAGGCCATGGAGACATGGGAGCCTTGCTACGCTGATGGGCGGGATGTAAATTGCCAACAGGCACTCTGGAGAAGTGTACGGTGTGTCCTGAAACAAGTAATAAACACAGCTTAGAGAGCATAGGGCACTTCCACTCATGGGCGTATAAATTGGGAAAACTAATAATCAACAAGACACAGGCACCCCAAACTTTACGGCTGCTCTGTTTCCAAGAACCTCCACTTCGGTACACCTTCAATATCCCAGGAAAGAGAAAAATGGATAAAGAAATGGTGGTACTTGGCACAATGGAATATCACTCAGCCATGAAATCTATGTCATAAGGCTAGTTAGCAGCATGATGAGTGGATTTAGGTCCGATGATTCTAAGTGAAATAAGTCACACAGAAAAAGACACTTATCCTAAGATATCGCTTATAGAGGGAATGTCAAAATCGCTACACTTGAACTGAATTACAAAACAGAACAGAGTCACACCATCAGAAGACACACTATGGCTGCTTAACGGGAAAGGTGAGGTGGGGTGATGCATAGAACAAGGGTTTGAAATTAGCTCAGATACCGCTGCAAAGCCAAATATGTAATAGACAAGGCCTACTCCCTGCTCAGTGAACTGGACTCAACACCCCCTAGTCACCGCACAAGAATATATCTGACTCGTAAGAATCTGAAAACCTTTGTATCGATATCTCTCTGCAAGTGAATCAAGAGGGTGTAAAGCGGCATAAACACAGCAGGGAAAAGCAGCCAAGCCCCATTCTAAACTTAAATTACTTTAAAAATCCCACAAAACAAAGACAGTGAAAGAGAGAGAAATTCTTACAAAATCAGTTCAGGGGCTCTGATGCAACCTGGTTCGACCATATCTAGACCCACAGCTGGAAGAGACATAAGGCTGGACACCCTTGGGGCTGAGAGGATTGGTGAGGTAGGGTGAGCAAACGCAGATACTTTAAAGTAATACCGCGGGGTACCCACCCCATGTGTCTCAAATCTCCAGGTACAAGGGCATCTTCCTACATCAAAACATGCATGGGAAACCCAGAGGTTTGTATGCCATGAGATTGGGAAAGGCTTCTAAAACGCACCTCATTTCTCCTCTCCTTGTGCTCGGGTTCACCATTCTAGCCGCTTGACTAAACATCTCCCTACTTGTAGAATCAGCACCTTTAACCTCCTGTTTCGTACAGGTTGCAATTTGTCCTGAGGATGAACGGGAAGACGGGGAACCAACGAGAGACTAGCCCTAGGTGTTGGGACAGGCACAGGTCACTCCATTTTCCCATCAGGAAGAAGAATGAACCACAGGCTCAGCCTGCCCCCCAGAACCAAAATAGGGCCTGAAGCAATCCTGCGCTTTTGCGGACAGCTCCCAAAAAAGCGAGTAGACAAATGGAGCTCAAGGGCACTGCAATTCACAAACGTGCAGAGTTATAAATGAGAACTCTCGTCCACAAATATATTGAGGGAAGGCAACGAAGAGGATTTGAAAGCAAGGCAGATTTGCAGGAAACAGATTCCAGGAGGTAGATTCGACTCGCCTTTAAAGCACATGAAAAGCAGCAAAACGTTGACAATGATGCCCTTGGCCAAAAAGGGCGTATGCGTTTTTTCCTGAATATATTCAGGAAAAATCGCATACGCCCTTTTTGGCCAACCAAGCAAGCCGAAAGGGCAAATCAGTGCTACAAAGAAGTCTCGCTTGCCCTCATTCAAAAATGCCATCCTAAAAAAAAGTGTAAAAACCAGAAAAGCAGGACAGGCCATGGAGACATGGGAGCCTTGCTACGCTGACGGGCGGGATGTAAATTGCCAACAGGCACTCTGGAGAAGTGTACGGTGTGTCCTGAAACAAGTAATAAACACAGCTTAGAGAGCATAGGGCACTTCCACTCATGGGCGTATAAATTGGGAAAACTAAAACTCAACAAGACACAGGCACCCCGAACTTTACGGCTGCTTTGTTTCCAAGAACCTCCACTTTGCTACGCCTTCAATATCCCAGGAAAGAGAAAAATGGATAAAGAAATTGTGGTACTTGGCACAATGGAATATCACTCAGCCATGAAATCAGTGTCATAAGGCTAGTTAGCACCATGATGAGTGGATTTAGCGACGATGATTCTAAGTGAAATAAGTCACACAGAAAAAGACACTTATCCTTAGATATCGCTTATAGAGGGAATGTCAAAATCGCTACACTTGAACTGAATTACAAAACAGAACAGAGTCACACCTTTGGAAGACACACTATGGCTGCTTAACGGAAAAGGTGAGGTGGGGTGATACATAAAACAGGGGTTTGAAATTAGCTCAGAGACCACTCCATAAGCCAAATATATAATAGACAAGGCCTACTCCCTGCTCAGTGAACTGGACTCAACACCCCCTAGTCACCGCACAAGAATATATCTGACTAGTAAGAATCTGAAAACCTATGTATCGATATCTCTCTGCAAGTGAATCAAGAGGGTGTAAAGCGGCATAAACACAGCAGGGAAAAGCAGCCAAGCTCCATTCTAAACATAAATTACTTAAAAAAACCCACAAAACAAAGACAGTGAAAGAGAGAGAAATTCTTACAAAATCCGTTCAGGGTCTCTGATGCAACCTGGATTGACCATATCTAGACCCACAGCTGGATGAGACATAAGGCTGGACACTCTTGGGGCTGAGAGGATTGGTGAGGTTGGGTGAGCAAACGCAGATACTTTAAAGTAATACTGCGGGGTACCCACCCCATGGGTCTCAAATCTCCAGGTACAAGGGCATCTTCCTACATTCAAACATGCATTGGAAACCCAGAGAATTGTATGCCGTGAGATCGGGAAAGGCTTCTAAAACTCACCTCATTTCTCCTCTCCTTGTGCTCGGGTTCGCCATTCTAGGCGCTTGACTAAACATCTCCCTACTTGTAGAATCAGCACCTTTAACCTCCTGTTTCGTACAGGTTGCAATTTGTCCTGAGGATGAACGGGAAGACGGGGAACCAACGAGAGACTAGCCCTAGGTGTTGGGACAGGCACAGGTCACTCCATTTTCCTATCAGGAAAAAGAATGAACCACAGGATCAGCCTGCCCCCCAGAACCAAAATAGGGCCTGAAGCAATCCTGCGCTTTTGCGGCCAGCTCCCAAAAAAGCGAGGAGACAAATGGAGCTCAGGGGCACTGCAATTCACAAACGTGCAGAGTTATCAATGAGAACTCTCGTCCACAAATATATGGAGGGAAGGCAACGAAGAGGATTTGAAAGCAAGGCAGATTTTCAGGAAACAGATTTCAGGAGGTAGATTTGACTCGCCTGTAAAGCATATGAAAAGCGGCAAAACGTTGACAATGATGCCCATGGCCAAAAAGGGCGCATGCGTTTTTTCCTGAATATATTCAGGAAAAAACGCATGCGCCCTTTTTGGCCAACCAAGCAAGCCGGAAGGGCAAATCAGCGCTACAAGGAATTCTCGGTTGCCCTCGGTCAAAAGGGCCATGCTGAAAAAAGTGTAAAAACCAGAAAAGCAGGACAGGCCATGGAGACATGGGAGCCTTGCTACGCTGATGGGCGGGATGTAAATTGCCAACAGCCACTCTGGAGAATTGTACGGTGTGTCCTGAAACAAGTAATAAACACAAATTAGAGAGCATAGGGCACTTCCTTTCATGGGCATATAAATTGGGAAAACTAAAAATCAACAAGACACAGGCACCCCAAACTTTACGGCTGCTCTGTTTCCAAGAACCTCCACTTTGGTACACCTTCAATATCCCAGGAAAGAGAAAAATGGATAAAGAAATGGTGGTACTTGGCACAATGGAATATCACTCAGCCATGAAATCAATGTCAGAAGGCTAGTTAGCAGCATGATGAGTGGATTTAGCGACGAGGATTCTAAGTGAAATAAGTCACACAGAAAAAGACACTTATCCTAAGATATCGCTTATAGAGGGAATGTCAAAATCGCTACACTTGAACTGAATTACAAAACAGAACAGAGTCACACCTTTAGAAGACACACTATGGCTGCTTAACGGGAAGGGTGAGGTGGGGTGATGCATAAAACAAGGGTTTGAACTTAGCTCAGAGACCGCTCCATAAGCCAAATATGTAATAGACAAGGCCTACTCCCTGCTCAGTTAACTGGACTCAACACCCCCTAGTCACCGCACAAGAATATATCTGACTAGTAAGAATCTGAAAACCTATGTATCGATATCTCTCTGCAAGTGAATCAAGAGGGTGTAAAGCGGCATAAACACAGCAGGGAAAAGCAGCCAAGACCCATTCTAAACATAAATTAGTTAAAAAAACCCACAAAACAAAGACAGTGAAAGAGAGAGAAATTCTTACAAAATCCGTTCAGGGGCTCTGATGCCACCTGGTTCGACCATATCTAGACCCACAGCTGGAAGAGACACAAGGCTGGACACTCTTGGGGCTGAAAGGATTGGTGAGGTAGGGTGAGCAAACGCAGATACTTTAAAGTAAAACAGCGGGGTACCCACCCCATGGGTCTCAAATCTCCAGGTACAAGGGCATCTTCCTACATCAAAACATGCATGGGAAACCCAGAAGATGGTATGCTGTGAGATCGGGAAAGGCTTCTAAAACGCACCTCATTTCTCCTCTCCTTGTGCTCGGGATCGCCATTCCAGCCGCTTGACTAACCATCTCCCTACTTGGAGAATCAGCACCTTTAACCTCCTGTTTCGTACAGGTTGCAATTTGTCCTCAGGATGAACGGGAAGACGGGGAACCAACGAGAGACTAGCCCCAGGTGTTGGGACAGGCACAGGACACTCCATTTTCCCATCAGGAAGAAGAATGAACCACAGGCTCAGCCTGCCCCCCAGAACCAAAATAGGGCCTGAAGCAATCCTGCGCTTTTGCGGCCAGCTCACAAAAAAGCGAGGAGACAAATGGAGCTCAGGGGCACTGCAATTCAGAAACTTGCAGAGTTATAAATGATAACTCTCGTCCACAAATATATTGAGGGAAGGCAACGAAGAGGATTTGAAAGCAAGGCAGATTTGCAGGAAACAGATTTCAGGAGGTAGATTCGACTTGCCTTTAAAGCACATGAAAAGCGGCAAAACGTTGACAATGATGCCCTTGGCCAAAAAGGGCGTATGCGTTTTTTCCTGAATATATTCAGGAAAAAACGCATACGCCCTTTTTGGCCAACCAAGCAAGCCGGAAGGGCAAATCAGTGCTACAAAGAAGTCTCGCTTGCCCTCGGTCAAAAGGGCCATGCTGAAAAAAGTGTAAAAACCAGAAAAGCAGGACAGGCCATGGAGACATGGGAGCCTTGCTACGCTGATGGGCGGGATGTAAATTGCCAACAGGCACTCTGGAGAAGTGTACGGTGTGTCCTGAAACAAGTAATAAACACAGCTTAAAGAGCATAGGGCACTTCCACTCATGGGAGTAGAAATTGGAAAAACTAAAACTCAACAAGACACAGGCACCCCAAACTTTACGGCTGCTCTGTTGCCAAGAACCTCTACTTCGGTACACCTTCAATATCCCAGGAAAGAGAAAAATGGATAAACAAATGGTGGTATTTGGCACAATGGAATATCACTCAGCCATGAAATCAATGTCATAAGGGTAGTTAGCAGCATGATGAGTGGATTTAGCGACGATGATTCTAAGTGAAATAAGTCACACAGAAAAAGACACTTATCCTAAGATATCGCTTATAGAGGGAGTGTCAAAATCGCTACACTTGAACTGAATTACAAAACAGAACAGAGTCACACCTTTAGAAGACACACGATGGCTGCTTAACGGGAAAGGTGAGGTGGGGTGATGCATAAAACAAGGGTTTGAAATAAGCTCAGAGACCGCTCCATAAGCCAAATATGTAATAGACAAGGCCTACTCCCTGCTCAGTGAACTGGACTCAACACCCCCTAGTCACCGCACAAGAGTATATCTGACTAGTAAGAATCTGAAAACCTATGTATCGATATCTCTCTGCAAGTGAATCAAGAGGGTGTAAAGCGGCGTAAACACAGCAGGGAAAAGCAGCCAAGACGCATTCGAAACTTAAATTAATTTAAAAAACCCACAAAACAAAGACAGTGAAAGAGAGAGAAATTCTTACAAAATCCGTTCAGGGTCTCTGATGCAACCTGGATTGACCATATCTAGACCCACAGCTGGATGAGACATAAGGCTGGACACTCTTGGGGCTGAGAGGATTGGTGAGGTTGGGTGAGAAAACGCAGATACTTAAAATAACACCTCGGGGTACACACCCCATGGGTCTCAAATCTCCAGGTACAAGGGCATCTTCCTACATCAAAACATGCATGGGAAACCCAGAAGATGGTATGCCGTGAGATCGGGAAAGGTTTCTAAAACGCACCTCATTTCTCCTCTCCTTGTGCTCAGGTTCGCCATTCCAGCCGCTTGACTAACCATCTCCCTACTTGGAGAATCAGCACCTTTAACCTCCTGTTTCGTACAGGTTGCAATTTGTCCTGAGGATGAACGGGAAGACGGGGAACCAACGAGAGACTAGCCCTAGGTGTTGGGACAGGCACAGGTCACTCCATTTTCCCATCAGGAAGAAGAATGAACCACAGGCTCAGCCTGCCCCCCAGAACCAAAATAGGGCCTGAAGCAATCCTGCGCTTTTGCGGCCAGCTCCCAAAAAAGCGAGTAGACAAATGGAGCTCAGGGGCACTGCAATTCACAAACGTGCAGAGTTATAAATGAGAACTCTCGTCCACAAATATATTGAGGGAAGGCAACGAAGAGGATTTGAAAGCAACGCAGATTTGCAGGAAACAGATTTCAGGAGGTAGATTCGACTCGCCTTTAAAGCACATGAAAAGCGGCAAAACGTTGACAATGATGCCCTTGGCCAAAAAGGGCGTATGCGTTTTTTCCTGAATACATTCAGGAAAAAACGCATACGCCCTTTTTGGCCAACCAAGCAAGCCGGAAGGGCAAATCAGCGCTACAAAGATGTATCGCTTGCCCTCGGTCAAAAGGGCCATGCTGAACAAAGTGTAAAAACCAGAAAAGCAGGACAGGCCATGGAGACATGGGAGCCTTGCTATGCTGATGGGCGGGATGTAAATTGCCAACATGCACTCTGGAGAAGTGTACGGTGTGTCCTGAAACAACTAATAAACACAGCTTAAAGAGCATAGGGCACTTCCACTCATGGGCGTATAAATTGGGAAAACTAAAAATCAACAAGACACAGGCACCCCAAACTTTACGGCTGCTCTGTTTCCAAGAACCTCCACTTCGGTACACCTTCAATATCCCAGGAAAGAGAAAAATGGATAAACAAATGGTGGTATTTGGCACAATGGAATATCACTCAGCCATGAAATCAATGTCATAAGGCTAGTTAGCAGCATGATGAGTGGATTTAGCGACGATGATTCTAAGTGAAATAAGTCACACAGAAAAAGACACTTATCCTAAGATATCGCTTATAGAGGGAATGTCAAAATCGCTACACTTGAACTGAATTACAAAACAGAACAGAGTCACACCATTAGAAGACAAACTATGGCTGCTTAACGGGAAAGGTGAGGTGGGGTGATGCATAAAAGAAGGGTTTGAAATTAGCTCAGAGACCGCTCCATAAGCCAAATATGTAATAGACAAGGCCTACTCCCTGCTCAGTGAACTGGACTCAACACCCCCTAGTCACCGCACAAGAATATATCTGACTAGTAAGAATCTGAAAACCTATGTATCGATATCTCTCTGCAAGTGAATCAAGAGGGTGTAAAGCGGCATAAACACAGCAGGGAAAAGCAGCCAAGACCCATTCTAAATATAAATTACTTTACAAATCCCGCAAAACAAAGACAGTGAAAGAGAGAGAAATTCTTACAAAATCCGTTGAAGGTCTCTGATACAACCTGGATTGACCATATCTAGACCCACAGCTGGATGAGACATAAGGCTGGACACTCTTGGGGCTGAGAGGATTGGTGAGGTTGGGTGAGAAAACGCAGATACTTTAAAGTAAAACCGCGGGGTACACACCCCATGGTTCTCAAATCTCCAGGTACAAGGGCATCTTCCTACATCAAAACATGCATGGGAAACCCAGAAGATGGTATGCCGTGAGATCGGGAAAGGTTTCTAAAACGCACCTCATTTCTCCTCTCCTTGTGCTCGGGTTCGCCATTCCAGCCACTTGACTAACCATCTCCCTACTTGGAGAATCAGCACCTTTAACCTCCTGTTTCATACAGGTTGCAATTTGTCCTGAGGATGAACGGGAAGACGGAGAACCAACGAGAGACTAGCCTTAGGTGTTGGGACAGGCACAGGTCACTCCATTTTCCCATCAGGAAGAAGAATGACCACAGGCTCAGCCTGCCCCCCAGAACCAAAATAGGGCCTGAAGCAATCCTGCGCTTTTGCGGCCAGCTCCCAAAAAAGCGAGTAGACAAATGGAGCTCAGGGGCACTGCAATTCACAAACGTGCAGAGTTATAAATGAGAACTCTCGTCCACAAATATATTGAGGGAAGGCAACGAAGAGGATTTGAAAGCAAGGCAGATTTGCAGGAAACAGATTTCAGGAGGTAGATTCGACTCGCCTTTAAAGCACATGAAAAGCGGCAAAACGTTGACAATGATGCCCTTGGCCAAAAAGGGCGTATGCGTTTTTTCCTGAATATTCAGGAAAAAACGCATACGCCCTTTTTGGCCAACCAAGCAAGCCGGAAGGGAAATCAGCGCTACAAAGAAGTCTCGCTTGCCCTCGGTCAAAAGGGCCATGCTGAAGAAAGTGTAAAAACCAGAAAAGCAGGACAGGCCATGGAGACATGGGAGCCTTGCTACGCTGATGGGCGGGATGTAAATTGCCAACAGGCACTCTGGAGAAGTGTACGGTGTGTCCTGAAACAAGTAATAAACACAGCTTAGAGAGCATAGGGCACTTCCACTCATGGGCGTATAAAACGGGAAAACTAAAACTCAACAAGACACAGGCACCGCAAACTTTATGGCTGCTCTGTTTCCAAGAACCTCCACTTTGGTACACCTTCAATATCCCAGGAAAGAGAAAAATGGATAAACAAATGGTGGTATTTGGCACAATGGAATATCACTCAGCCATGAAATCAATGTCATAAGGGTAGTTAGCAGCATGATGAGTGGATTCAGCGAAGATGATTCTAAGTGAAATAAGTCACACAGAAAAAGACACTTATCCTAAGATATCGCTTATAGAGGGAATGTCAAAATCGCTACACTTGAACTGAATTACAAAACAGAACAGAGTCACACCTTTAGAAGACACACGATGGCTGCTTAACGGGAAAGGTGAGGTGGGGTGATGCATAAAACAAGGGTTTGAAATAAGCTCAGAGACCGCTCCATAAGCCAAATATGTAATAGACAAGGCCTACTCCCTGCTCAGTGAACTGGACTCAACACCCCCTAGTCACCGCACAAGAATATATCTGACTAGTAAGAATCTGAAAACCTATGTATCGATATCTCTCTGCAAGTGAATCAAGAGGGTGTAAAGCGGCGTAAACACAGCAGGGAAAAGCAGCCAAGACCCATTCGAAACTTAAATTAATTTAACAAACCCACAAAACAAAGACAGTGAAAGAGAGAGAAATTCTTACAAAATCCGTTCAGGGTCTCTGATGCAACCTGGATTGACCATATCTAGACCCACAGCTGGATGAGACATAAGGCTGGACACTCTTGGGGCTGAGAGGATTGGTGAGGTTGGGTGAGAAAACGCAGATACTTAAAATAACACCTCGGGGTACACACCCCATGGGTCTCAAATCTCCAGGTACAAGGGCATCTTCCTACATCAAAACATGCATGGGAAACCCAGAAGATGGTATGCCGTGAGATCGGGAAAGGTTTCTAAAACGCACCTCATTTCTCCTCTCCTTGTGCTCAGGTTCGCCATTCCAGCCGCTTGACTAACCATCTCCCTACTTGGAGAATCAGCACCTTTAACCTCCTGTTTCGTACAGGTTGCAATTTGTCCTGAGGATGAACGGGAAGACGGGGAACCAACGAGAGACTAGCCCTAGGTGTTGGGACAGGCACAGGTCACTCCATTTTCCCATCAGGAAGAGGAATGAACCACAGGCTCAGCCTGCCCCCCAGAACCAAAATAGGGCCTGAAGCAATCCTGCGCTTTTGCGGCCAGCTCCCAAAAAAACGAGTAGACAAATGGAGCTCAGGGGCACTGCAATTCACAAACGTGCAGAGTTATAAATGAGAACTCTCGTCCACAAATATATTGAGGGAAGGCAACGAAGAGGATTTGAAAGCAACGCAGATTTGCAGGAAACAGATTTCAGGAGGTAGATTCGACTCGCCTTTAAAGCACATGAAAAGCGGCAAAACGTTGACAATGATGCCCTTGGCCAAAAAGGGCGTATGCGTTTTTTCCTGAATACATTCAGGAAAAAACGCATACGCCCTTTTTGGCCAACCAAGCAAGCCGGAAGGGCAAATCAGCGCTACAAAGATGTATCGCTTGCCCTCGGTCAAAAGGGCCATGCTGAACAAAGTGTAAAAACCAGAAAAGCAGGACAGGCCATGGAGACATGGGCGCCTTGCTATGCTGATGGGCGGGATGTAAATTGCCAACATGCACTCTGGAGAAGTGTACGGTGTGTCCTGAAACAACTAATAAACACAGCTTAAAGAGCATAGGGCACTTCCACTCATGGGCGTATAAATTGGGAAAACTAAAAATCAACAAGACACAGGCACCCCAAACTTTACGGCTGCTCTGTTTCCAAGAACCTCCACTTCGGTACACCTTCAATATCCCAGGAAAGAGAAAAATGGATAAACAAATGGTGGTATTTGGCACAATGGAATATCACTCAGCCATGAAATCAATGTCATAAGGCTAGTTAGCAGCATGATGAGTGGATTTAGCGACGATGATTCTAAGTGAAATAAGTCACACAGAAAAAGACACTTATCCTAAGATATCGCTTATAGAGGGAATGTCAAAATCGCTACACTTGAACTGAATTACAAAACAGAACAGAGTCACACCATTAGAAGACACACTATGGCTGCTTAACGGGATAGGTGAGGTGGGGTGATGCATAAAAGAAGGGTTTGAAATTAGCTCAGAGACCGCTCCATAAGCCAAATATGTAATAGACAAGGCCTACTCCCTGCTCAGTGAACTGGACTCAACACCCCCTAGTCACCGCACAAGAATATATCTGACTAGTAAGAATCTGAAAACCTATGTATCGATATCTCTCTGCAAGTGAATCAAGAGGGTGTAAAGCGGCATAAACACAGCAGGGAAAAGCAGCCAAGACCCATTCTAAATATAAATTACTTTACAAATCCCGCAAAACAAAGACAGTGAAAGAGAGAGAAATTCTTACAAAATCCGTTGAAGGTCTCTGATACAACCTGGATTGACCATATCTAGACCCACAGCTGGATGAGACATAAGGCTGGACACTCTTGGGGCTGAGAGGATTGGTGAGGTTGGGTGAGAAAACGCAGATACTTTAAAGTAAAACCGCGGGGTACACACCCCATGGTTCTCAAATCTCCAGGTACAAGGGCATCTTCCTACATCAAAACATGCATGGGAAACCCAGAAGATGGTATGCCGTGAGATCGGGAAAGGTTTCTAAAACGCACCTCATTTCTCCTCTCCTTGTGCTCGGGTTCGCCATTCCAGCCACTTGACTAACCATCTCCCTACTTGGAGAATCAGCACCTTTAACCTCCTGTTTCATACAGGTTGCAATTTGTCCTGAGGATGAACGGGAAGACGGAGAACCAACGAGAGACTAGCCTTATGTGTTGGGACAGGCACAGGTCACTCCATTTTCCCATCAGGAAGAAGAATGACCACAGGCTCAGACTGCCCCCCAGAACCAAAATAGGGCCTGAAGCAATCCTGCGCTTTTGCGGCCAGCTCCCAAAAAAGCGAGTAGACAAATGGAGCTCAGGGGCACTGCAATTCACAAACGTGCAGAGTTATAAATGAGAACTCTCGTCCACAAATATATTGAGGGAAGGCAACGAAGAGGATTTGAAAGCAAGGCAGATTTGCAGGAAACAGATTTCAGGAGGTAGATTCGACTCGCCTTTAAAGCACATGAAAAGCGGCAAAACGTTGACAATGATGCCCTTGGCCAAAAAGGGCGTATGCGTTTTTTCCTGAATATTCAGGAAAAAACGCATACGCCCTTTTTGGCCAACCAAGCAAGCCGGAAGGGCAAATCAGCGCTACAAAGAAGTCTCGCTTGCCCTCGGTCAAAAGGGCCATGCTGAAGAAAGTGTAAAAACCAGAAAAGCAGGACAGGCCATGGAGACATGGGAGCCTTGCTACGCTGATGGGCGGGATGTAAATTGCCAACAGGCACTCTGGAGAAGTGTACGGTGTGTCCTGAAACAAGTAATAAACACAGCTTAGAGAGCATAGGGCACTTCCACTCATGGGCGTATAAAACGGGAAAACTAAAACTCAACAAGACACAGGCACCGCAAACTTTATGGCTGCTCTGTTTCCAAGAACCTCCACTTTGGTACACCTTCAATATCCCAGGAAAGAGAAAAATGGATAAACAAATGGTGGTATTTGGCACAATGGAATATCACTCAGCAATGAAATCAATGTCATAAGGGTAGTTAGCAGCATGATGAGTGGATTCAGCGACGATGATTCTAAGTGAAATAAGTCACACAGAAAAAGACACTTATCCTAAGATATCGCTTATAGAGGGAATGTCAAAATCGCTACACTTGAACTGAATTACAAAACAGAACAGAGTCACACCTTTAGAAGACACACGATGGCTGCTTAACGGGAAAGGTGAGGTGGGGTGATGCATAAAACAAGGGTTTGAAATAAGCTCAGAGACCGCTCCATAAGCCAAATATGTAATAGACAAGGCCTACTCCCTGCTCAGTGAACTGGACTCAACACCCCCTAGTCACCGCACAAGAATATATCTGACTAGTAAGAATCTGAAAACCTATGTATCGATATCTCTCTGCAAGTGAATCAAGAGGGTGTAAAGCGGCGTAAACACAGCAGGGAAAAGCAGCCAAGACCCATTCGAAACTTAAATTAATTTAAAAAACCCACAAAACAAAGACAGTGAAAGAGAGAGAAATTCTTACAAAATCCGTTCAGGGTCTCTGATGCAACCTGGATTGACCATATCTAGACCCACAGCTGGATGAGACATAAGGCTGGACACTCTTGGGGCTGAGAGGATTGGTGAGGTTGGGTGAGCAAACGCAGATACTTTAAAGTAACACTGCGGGGAACACACCCCATGGGTCTCAAATCTCCAGGTACAAGGGCATCTTCCTACATCAAAACATGCATGGGAAACGCAGTAGATGGTATGCCATGAGATCGGGAAAGGTTTCTAAAACGCACCTCATTTCTCCTCTCCTTGTGCTCGGGTTCGCCATTCCAGCCGCTTGACTAACCATCTCCCTACTTGGAGAATCAGCACCTTTAACCTCCTGATTGTACAGGTTGCAATTTGTCCTGAGGATGAACGGGAAGACGCGGAACCAACGAGAGACGAGCCCTAGGTGATGGGACAGGCATAGGTCACTCCATTTTCCCATCAGGAAGAAGAATGAACCACAGGCTCAGCCTGCCCCCCAGAACCAAAATAGGGCCTGAAGCAATCCTGCGCTTTTGCGGCCAGCTCCCAAAAAAGCGAGGAGACAAATGGAGCTCAGGGGCACTGCAATTCACAAACGTGCAGAGTTATAAATGAGAACTCTCGTCCACAAATATATTGAGGGAAGGCAACGAAGAGGATTTGAAAGCAAGGCAGATTTGCAGGAAACAGATTTCAGGAGGTAGATTCGACTCGCCTTTAAAGCACATGAAAAGCGGCAAAACGTTGACAATGATGCCCTTGGCCAAAAAGGGCGTATGCGTTTTTTCCTGAATATATTCAGGAAAAAACGCATACGCCCTTTTTGGCCAACCAAGCAAGCCGGAAGGGCAAATCAGCGCTACAAAGAAGTCTCGCTTGCCCTCGGTCAAAAGGGCCATGCTGAACAAAGTGTAAAAACCAGAAAAGCAGGACAGGCCATGGAGACATGGGAGCCTTGGTACGCTGATGGGCGGGATGTAAATTGCCAACAGGCACTCTGGAGAAGAGTACGGTGTGTCCTGAAACAAGTAATAAACACAGCGTAGAGAGCATAGGGCACTTCCACTCATGGGCGTATAAATTGGGAAAACTAAAAATCAACAAGACACAGGCACCCTAAAGTTTACGGCTGCTCTGTTTCCAAGAACCTCCGCTTCGGTACACCTTCAATATCCCAGGAAAGAGAAAAATGGATAAAGAAATGGTGGTACTTGGCAGAATGGAATATCACTCAGCCATGAAATCAATGTCATAAGGCTAGTTAGCAGCATGATGAGTGGATTTAGATACGATGATTCTAAGTGAAATAAGTCACACAGAAAAAGACACTTATCCTAAGATATCGCTTATAGAGGGAATGTCAAAATCGCTACACTTGAACTGAATTACAAAACAGAACAGAGTCACACTCTTAGAAGACACACTATGGCTGCTTAACGGGAAAGGTGAGGTGGGGTGATGCATAAAACAAGGGTTTGGAATTAGCTCAGAGACCGCTCCATAAGCCATATATGTAATAGACAAGGCCTACTCCCTGCTCAGTGAACTGGACTCAACACACCCTAGTCACCACACAAGAATATATCTGACTAGTAAGAATCTGAAAACCTATGTATCGATATCTCTCTGCAAGTGAATCAAGAGGGTGTAAAGCGGCATCAACACAGCAGGGAAAAGCAGCCAAACCCCATTCTAAACATACATTACTTTAAAAAACCCACAAAGCAAAGACAGTGAAAGAGAGAGAAATTCTTACAAAATCCGTTTAGGGTCTCTGATGCAACCTGGATTGACCATATCTAGACCCACAGCTGGATGAGACATAAGGCTGGACACTCTTGGGGCTGAGAGGATTGTTGAGGTTGGGTGAGCAAATGCAGATACTTTAAAATAATACCGCGGGGTACCCAACCCATGGGTCTCAAATCTCAAGGTACAAGGGAATCTTCCTACATCAAAACATGCATGGGAAACCCAGAAGATGGTATGCCGTGAGATCGGGAAAGGTTTCTAAAACGCACCTCATTTCTCCTCTCCTTGTGCTCGGGTTCGCCATTCCAGCCGCTTGACTAACCATCTCCCTACTTGGAGAATCAGCACCTTTATCCTACTGTTTCGTCCAGGTTGCAATTTGTCCTGAGGATGAACGGGAAGACGGGGAACCAACGAAAGACTAGCCCTAGGTGTTGGGACAGGCACAGGTCACTCCATTTTCCCATCAGGAAGAAGAATGAACCACAGGCTCAGCCTGCCCCCCAGAACCAAAATAGGGCCTGAAGCAATCCTGCGCTTTTGCGGCCAGCTCCCAAAAAAGCGAGGAGACAAATGGAGCTCAGGGGCACTGCAATTCACAAACGTGCAGAGTTATAAATGAGAACTCTCGTCCACAAATATATTGAGGGAAGGCAACGAAGAGGATTTGAAAGCAAGGCAGATTTGCAGGAAACAGATTTCAGGAGGTAGATTCGACTCGCCTTTAAAGCACATGAAAAGCGGCAAAACGTTGACAATGATGCCCTTGGCCAAAAAGGGCGTATGCGTTTTTTTCCTGAATATATTCAGGAAAAAACGCATACGCCCTTTTTGGCCAACCAAGCAAGCCGGAAGGGCAAATCAGCGCTACAAAGAAGTCTCGCTTGCCCTCGGTCAAAAGGGCCATGCTGAACAAAGTGTAAAAACCAGAAAAGCAGGACAGGCCATGGAGACATGGGAGCCTTGCTACGCTGATGGGCGGGATGTAAATTGCCAACAGGCACTCTGGAGAAGAGTACGGTGTGTCCTGAAACAAGTAATAAACACAGCGTAGAGAGCATAGGGGACTTCCACTCATGGGCGTATAAATTGGGAAAACTAAAAATCAACAAGACAGAGGCACCCTAAAGTTTATGGCTGCTCTGTTTCCAAGAACCTCCGCTTCGGTACACCTTCAAAATCCCAGGAAAGAGAAAAATGGATAAAGAAATGGTGGTACTTGGCACAATGGAATATCACTCAGCCATGAAATCAATGTCATAAGGCTAGTTAGCAGCATGATGAGTGGATTTAGGTACGATGATTCTAAGTGAAATAAGTCACACAGAAAAAGACACTTATCCTAAGATATCGCTTATAGAGGGAATGTCAAAATCGCTACACTTGAACTGAATTACAAAACAGAACAGAGTCACACCTTTAGAAGACACACTATGGCTGCTTAACGGGAAAGGTGAGGTGGGGTGATGCATAAAACAAGGGTTTGAAATTAGCTCAGAGACCGCTCCATAAGCCAAATATGTAATAGACAAGGCCTACTCCCTGCTCAGTGAACTGGACTCAACACACCCTAGTCACCACACAAGAATATATCTGACTAGTAAGAATCTGAAAACCTATGTATCGATATCTCTCTGCAAGTGAATCAAGAGGGTGTAAAGCGGCATCAACACAGCAGGGAAAAGCAGCCAAGCCCGATTCTAAACATAAATTACTTTAAAAAACCCACAAAACAAAGACAGTGAAAGAGAGAGAAATTCTTACAAAATCCGTTCAGGGTCTCTGATGCAACCTGGATTGACCATATCTAGACCCACAGCTGGATGAGACATAAGGCTGGACACTCTTGGGGCTGAGAGGATTGGTGAGGTTGGGTGAGCAAATGCAGATTCTTTAAAGTAATACCGCGGGGTACCCACCCCATGGGTCTCAAATCTCAAGGTACAAGGGAATCTTCCTACATCAAAACATGCATGGGAAACCCAGAAGATGGTATGCCGTGAGATCGGGAAAGGTTTCTAAAACGCACCTCATTTCTCCTCTCCTTGTGCTCGGGTTCGCCATTCCAGCCGCTTGACTAACCATCTCCCTACTTGGAGAATCAGCACCTTTAACCTCCTGATTGTACAGGTTGCAATTTGTCCTGAGGATGAACGGGAAGACGGGGAACCAACGAAAGACTAGCCCTAGGTGTTGGGACAGGCACAGGTCACTCCATTTTCCCATCAGGAAGAAGAATGAACCACAGGCTCAGCCTGCCCCCCAGAACCAAAATAGGGCCTGAAGCAATGCTGCGCTTTTGCGGCCAGCTCCCAAAAAAGCGAGGAGACAAATGGAGCTCAGGGGCACTGCAATTCACAAACGTGCAGAGTTATAAATGAGAACTCTCGTCCACAAATATATTGAGGGAAGGCAACGAAGAGGATTTGAAAGCAAGGCAGATTTGCAGGAAACAGATTTCAGGAGGTAGATTCGACTCGCCTTTAAAGCACATGAAAAGCGGCAAAACGTTGACAATGATGCCCTTGGCCAAAAAGGGCGTATGCGTTTTTTCCTGAATATATTCAGGAAAAAACGCATACGCCCTTTTTGGCCAACCAAGCAAGCCGGAAGGGCAAATCAGCGCTACAAAGAAGTCTCGCTTGCCCTCGGTCAAAAGGGCCATGCTGAACAAAGTGTAAAAACCAGAAAAGCAGGACAGGCCATGGAGACATGGGAGCCTTGCTACGCTGATGGGCGGGATGTAAATTGCCAACAGGCACTCTGGAGAAGAGTACGGTGTGTCCTGAAACAAGTAATAAACACAGCGTAGAGAGCATAGGGCACTTCCACTCATGGGCGTATAAATTGGGAAAACTAAAAATCAACAAGACACAGGCACCCTAAAGTTTACGGCTGCTCTGTTTCCAAGAACCTCCACTTCGGTACACCTTCAATATCCCAGGAAAGAGAAAAATGGATAAAGAAATGGTGGTACTTGGCACAATGGAATATCACTCAACCATGAAATCAATGTCATAAGGCTAGTTAGCAGCATGATGAGTGGATTTAGATACGATGATTCTAAGTGAAATAAGTCACACAGAAAAAGACACTTATCCTAAGATATCGCTTATAGAGGGAATGTCAAAATCGCTACACTTGAACTGAATTACAAAACAGAACAGAGTCACACCTTTAGAAGACACACTATGGCTGCTTAACGGGAAAGGTGAGGTGGGGTGATGCATAAAACAAGGGTTTGAAATTAGCTCAGACACCGCTCCATAAGCCAAATATGTAATAGACAAGGCCTACTCCCTGCTCAGTGAACTGGACTCAGCACACCCTAGTCACCACACAAGAATATATCTGACTAGTAAGAATCTGAAAACCTATGTATCGATATCTCTCTGCAAGTGAATCAAGAGGGTGTAAAGCGGCATCAACACAGCAGGGAAAAGCAGCCAAGCCCGATTCTAAACATAAATTACTTTAAAAAACCCACAAAACAAAGACAGTGAAAGAGAGAGAAATTCTTACAAAATCCGTTTAGGGTCTCTGATGCAACCTGGATTGACCATATCTAGACCCACAGCTGGATGAGACATAAGGCTGGACACTCTTGGGGCTGAGAGGATTGGTGAGGTTGGGTGAGCAAATGCAGATACTTTAAAGTAATACCGCGGGGTACCCACCCCATGGGTCTCAAATCTCCAGGTACAAGGGCATCTTCCTACATCAAAACATGCATGGGAAACCCAGAAGATGGTATGCCGTGAGATCGGGAAAGGTTTCTAAAACGCACCTCATTTCTCCTCTCCTTGTGCTCGGGTTCGCCATTCCAGCCGCTTGACCAACCATCTCCCTACTTGGAGAATCAGCACCTTTAACCTCCTGATTGTACAGGTTGCAATTTGTCCTGAGGATGAACGGGCAGACGGGGAACCAACGAAAGACTAGCCCTAGGTGTTGGGACAGGCACAGGTCACTCCATTTTCCCATCAGGAAGAAGAATGAACCACAGGCTCAGCCTGCCCCCCAGAACCAAAATAGGGCCTGAAGCAATCCTGCGCTTTTGCGGCCAGCTCCCAAAAAAGCGAGGAGACAAATGGAGCTCAGGGGCACTGCAATTCACAAACGTGCAGAGTTATAAATGAGAACTCTCGTCCACAAATATATTGAGGGAAGGCAACGAAGAGGATTTGAAAGCAAGGCAGATTTGCAGGAAACAGATTTCAGGAGGTAGATTCGACTCGCCTTTAAAGCACATGAAAAGCGGCAAAACGTTGACAATGATGCCCTTGGCCAAAAAGGGCGTATGCGTTTTTTCCTGAATATATTCAGGAAAAAACGCATACGCCCTTTTTGGCCAACCAAGCAAGCCGGAAAGGCAAATCAGCGCTACAAAGAAGTCTCGCTTGCCCTCGGTCAAAAGGGCCATGCTGAACAAAGTGTAAAAACCAGAAAAGCAGGACAGGCCATGGAGACATGGGAGCCTTGCTACGTTGATGGGCGGGATGTAAATTGCCAACAGGCACTCTGGAGAAGAGTACGGTGTGTCCTGAAACAAGTAATAAACACAGCGTAGAGAGCATAGGGCACTTCCACTCAAGGGCGTATAAATTGGGAAAACTAAAAATCAACAAGACACAGGCACCCTAAAGTTTACGGCTGCTCTGTTTCCAAGAACCTCCACTTCGGTACACCTTCAATATCCCAGGAAAGAGAAAAATGGATAAAGAAATGGTGGTACTTGGCACAATGGAATATCACTCAACCATGAAATCAATGTCATAAGGCTAGTTAGCAGCATGATGAGTGGATTTAGATACGATGATTCTAAGTGAAATAAGTCACACAGAAAAAGACACTTATCCTAAGATATCGCTTATAGAGGGAATGTCAAAATCGCTACACTTGAACTGAATTACAAAACAGAACAGAGTCACACCTTTAGAAGACACACTAGGGCTGCTTAACGGGAAAGGTGAGGTGGGGTGATGCATAAAACAAGGGTTTGAAATTAGCTCAGAGACCGCTCCATAAGCCAAATATGTAATAGACAAGGCCTACTCCCTGCTCAGTGAACTGGACTCAACACACCCTAGACACCACACAAGAATATATCTGACTAGTAAGAATCTGAAAACCTATGTATCGATATCTCTCTGCAAGTGAATCAAGAGGGTGTAAAGCGGCATCAACACAGCAGGGAAAAGCAGCCAAGCCCGATTCTAAACATAAATTACTTTAAAAAACCCACAAAACAAAGACAGTGAAAGAGAGAGAAATTCTTACAAAATCCGTTCAGGGTCTCTGATGCAACCTGGATTGACCATATCTAGACCCACAGCTGGATGAGTCATAAGGCTGGACACTCTTGGGGCTGAGAGGATTGTTGAGGTTGGGTGAGCAAATGCAGATACTTTAAAGTAACACTGCGGAGAACACACTCCGTGGGTCTCAAATCTCCAGGTACAAGGGAATCTTCCTACATCAAAACATGCATGGGAAAGCCAGAAGATGGTATGCCGTGAGATCGGGAAAGGTTTCTAAAACGCACCTCATTTCTCCTCTCCTTGTGCTCGGGTTCGCCATTCCAGCCGCTTGATTAACCATCTCCCTACTCTGAGAATCAGCACCTTATCCTACTGTTTCGTCCAGGTTGCAATTTGTCCTGAGGATGAACGGGAAGACGGAGAACCAACGAAAGACTAGCCCTAGGTGTTGGGACAGGCAGAGGTCACTCCATTTTCCCATCAGGAAGAAGAATGAACCACAGGCTCAGCCTGCCCCCCAGAACCAAAATAGGGCCTGAAGCAATCCTGCGCTTTTGCGGCCAGCTCCCAAAAAAGCGAGGAGACAAATGGAGCTCAGGGGCACTGCAATTCACAAACGTGCAGAGTTATAAATGAGAACTCTCGTCCACAAATATATTGAGGGAAGGCAACGAAGAGGATTTGAAAGCAAGGCAGATTTGCAGGAAACAGATTTCAGGAGGTAGATTCGACTCGCCTTTAAAGCACATGAAAAGCGGCAAAACGTTGACAATGATGCCCTTGGCCAAAAAGGGCGTATGCGTTTTTTCCTGAATATATTCAGGAAAAAACGCATACGCCCTTTTTGGCCAACCAAGCAAGCCGGAAGGGCAAATCAGCGCTACAAAGAAGTCTCGCTTGCCCTCGGTCAAAAGGGCCATGCTGAACAAAGTATAAAAACCAGAAAAGCAGGACAGGCCATGGAGACATGGGAGCCTTGCTACGTTGATGGGCGGGACGTGAATTGCCAACAGGCACTCTGGAGAAGAGTACGGTGTGTCCTGAAACAAGTAATAAACACAGCGTAGAGAGCATAGGGCACTTCCACTCAAGGGCGTATAAATTGGGAAAACTAAATATCAACAAGACACAGGCACCCTAAAGTTTACGGCTGCTCTGTTTCCAAGAACCTCCGCTTCGGTACACCTTCAATATCCCAGGAAAGAGAAAAATGGATAAAGAAATGGTGGTACTTGCAACAATGGAATATCACTCAGCCATGAAATCAATGTCATAAGGCTAGTTAGCAGCATGATGAGTGGATTTAGATACGATGATTCTAAGTGAAATAAGTCACACAGAAAAAGACACTTATCCTAAGATATCGCTTATAGAGGGAATGTCAAAATCGCTACACTTGAACTGAATTACAAAACAGAACAGAGTCACACCTTTAGAAGACACACTATGGCTGCTTAACGGGAAAGGTGAGGTGGGGTGATGCATAAAACAAGGGTTTGAAATTAGCTCAGAGACCGCTCCATAAGCCAAATATGTAATAGACAAGGCCTACTCCCTGCTCAGTGAACTGGACTCAACACACCCTAGACACCACACAAGAATATATCTGACTAGTAAGAATCTGAAAACCTATGTATCGATATCTCTCTGCAAGTGAATCAAGAGGGTGTAAAGCGGCATCAACACAGCAGGGAAAAGCAGCCAAGCCCGATTCTAAACATAAATTACTTTAAAAAACCCACAAAACAAAGACAGTGAAAGAGAGAGAAATTCTTATAAAATCCGTTCAGGGTCTATGATGCAACCTGGATTGACCATATCTAGACCCACAGCTGGATGAGTCATAAGGCTGGACACTCTTGGGGCTGAGAGGATTGTTGAGGTTGGGTGAGCAAACGCAGATACTTTAAAGTAACACTGCGGGGAACACACCCCGTGGGTCTCAAATCTCCAGGTACAAGGGAATCTTCCTACATCAAAACATGCATGGGAAAGCCAGAAGATGGTATGCCGTGAGATCGGGAAAGGTTTCTAAAACGCACCTCATTTCTCCTCTCCTTGTGCTCGGGTTCGCCATTCCAGCCGCTTGATTAACCATCTCCCTACTCGGAGAATCAGCACCTTATCCTACTGTTTCGTCCAGGTTGCAATTTGTCCTGAGGATGAACGGGAAGACGGAGAACCAACGAAAGACTAGCCCTAGGTGTTGGGACAGGCAGAGGTCACTCCATTTTCCCATCAGGAAGAAGAATGAACCACAGGCTCAGCCTGCCCCCCAGAACCAAAATAGGGCCTGAAGCAATCCTGCGCTTTTGCGGCCAGCTCCCAAAAAAGCGAGGAGACAAATGGAGCTCAGGGGCACTGCAATTCACAAACGTGCAGAGTTATAAATGAGAACTCTCGTCCACAAATATATTGAGGGAAGGCAACGAAGAGGATTTGAAAGCAAGGCAGATTTGCAGGAAACAGATTTCAGGAGGTAGATTCGACTCGCCTTTAAAGCACATGAAAAGCGGCAAAACGTTGACAATGATGCCCTTGGCCAAAAAGGGCGTATGCGTTTTTTCCTGAATATATTCAGGAAAAAACGCATACGCCCTTTTTGGCCAACCATGCAAGCCGGAAGGGCAAATCAGCGCTACAAAGAAGTCTCGCTTGCCCTCGGTCAAAAGGGCCATGCTGAACAAAGTGTAAAAACCAGAAAAGCAGGACAGGCCATGGAGACATGGGAGCCTTGCTACGCTGATGGGCGGGATGTAAATTGCCAACAGGCACTCTGGAGAAGAGTACGGTGTGTCCTGAAACAAGTAATAAACACAGCGTAGAGAGCATAGGGCACTTCCACTCAAGGGCGTATAAATTGGGGAAACTAAAAATCAACAAGACACAGGCACCCTAAAGTTTACGGCTGCTCTGTTTCCAAGAACCTCCGCTTCGGTACACCTTCAATATCCCAGGAAAGAGAAAAATGGATAAAGAAATGGTGGTACTTGGCACAATGGAATATCACTCAGCCATGAAATCAATGTCATAAGGCTAGTTAGCAGCATGATGAGTGGATTTAGATACGATGATTCTAAGTGAAATAAGTCACACAGAAAAAGACACTTATCCTAAGATATCGCTTATAGAGGGAATGTCAAAATCGCTACACTTGAACTGAATTACAAAACAGAACAGAGTCACACCTTTAGAAGACACACTATGGCTGCTTAACGGGAAAGGTGAGGTGGGGTGATGCATAAAACAAGGGTTTGAAATTAGCTCAGAGACCGCTCCATAAGCCATATATGTAATAGACAAGGCCTACTCCCTGCTCAGTGAACTGGACTCAACACACCCTAGTCACCACACAAGAATATATCTGACTAGTAAGAATCTGAAAACCTATGTATCGATATCTCTCTGCAAGTGAATCAAGAGGGTGTAAAGCGGCATAAACACAGCAGGGAAAAGCAGCCAAACCCCATTCTAAACATACATTACTTTAAAAAACCCACAAAGCAAAGACAGTGAAAGAGAGAGAAATTCTTACAAAATCCGTTCAGGGTCTCTGATGCAACCTGGATTGACCATATCTAGACCCACAGCTGGATGAGACATAAGGCTGGACACTCTTGGGGCTGAGAGGATTGGTGAGGTTGGGTGAGCAAATGCAGATACTTTAAAGTAATACCGCGGGGTACCCACCCCATGGGTCTCAAATCTCCAGGTACAAGGGCATCTTCCTACATCAAAACATGCATGGGAAACCCAGAAGATGGTATGCCGTGAGATCGGGAAAGGTTTCTAAAACGCACCTCATTTCTCCTCTCCTTGTGCTCGGGTTCGCCATTCCAGCCGCTTGACTAACCATCTCCCTACTCGGAGAATCAGCACCTTTATCCTACTGTTTCGTCCAGGTTGCAATTTGTCCTGAGGATGAACGGGAAGACGGGGAACCAACGAAAGACTAGCCCTAGGTGTTGGGACAGGCAGAGGTCACTCCATTTTCCCATCAGGAAGAAGAATGAACCACAGGCTCAGCCTGCCCCCCAGAACCAAAATAGGGCCTGAAGCAATCCTGCGCTTTTGCGGCCAGCTCCCAAAAAAGCGAGGAGACAAATGGAGCTCAGGGGCACTGCAATTCACAAATGTGCAGAGTTATAAATGAGAACTCTCGTCCACAAATATATTGAGGGAAGGCAACGAAGAGGATTTGAAAGCAAGGCAGATTTGCAGGAAACAGATTTCAGGAGGTAGATTCGACTCGCCTTTAAAGCACATGAAAAGCGGCAAAACGTTGACAATGATGCCCTTGGCCAAAAAGGGCGTATGCGTTTTTTCCTGAATATATTCAGGAAAAAACGCATACGCCCTTTTTGGCCAACCAAGCAAGCCGGAAGGGCAAATCAGCGCTACAAAGAAGTCTCGCTTGCCCTCGGTCAAAAGGGCCATGCTGAACAAAGTGTAAAAACCAGAAAAGCAGGACAGGCCATGGAGACATGGGAGCCTTGCTACGCTGATGGGCGGGATGTAAATTGCCAACAGGCACTCTGGAGAAGAGTACGGTGTGTCCTGAAACAAGTAATAAACACAGCGTAGAGATCATAGGGCACTTCCACTCATGGGCGTATAAATTGGGAAAACTAAAAATCAACAAGACAGAGGCACCCTAAAGTTTATGGCTGCTCTGTTTCCAAGAACCTCCGCTTCGGTACACCTTCAAAATCCCAGGAAAGAGAAAAATGGATAAAGAAATGGTGGTACTTGGCACAATGGAATATCACTCAGCCATGAAATCAATGTCATAAGGCTAGTTAGCAGCATGATGAGTGGATTTAGGTACGATGATTCTAAGTGAAATAAGTCACACAGAAAAATACACTTATCCTAAGATATCGCTTACAGAGGGAATGTCAAAATCGCTACACTTGAACTGAATTACAAAACAGAACAGAGTCACACCTTTAGAAGACACACTATGGCTGCTTAACGGGAAAGGTGAGGTGGGGTGATGCATAAAACAAGGGTTTGAAATTAGCTCAGAGACCGCTCCATAAGCCAAATATGTAATAGACAAGGCCTACTCCCTGCTCAGTGAACTGGACTCAACACACCCTAGTCACCACACAAGAATATATCTGACTAGTAAGAATCTGAAAACCTATGTATCGATATCTCTCTGCAAGTGAATCAAGAGGGTGTAAAGCGGCATCAACACAGCAGGGAAAAGCAGCCAAGCCCGATTCTAAACATAAATTACTTTAAAAAACCCACAAAACAAAGACAGTGAAAGAGAGAGAAATTCTTACAAAATCCGTTCAGGGTCTCTGATGCAACCTGGATTGACCATATCTAGACCCACAGCTGGATGAGACATAAGGCTGGACACTCTTGGGGCTGAGAGGATTGGTGAGGTTGGGTGAGCAAATGCAGATACTTTAAAGTAATACCGCGGGGTACCCACCCCATGGGTCTCAAATCTCAAGGTACAAGGGAATCTTCCTACATCAAAACATGCATGGGAAAGCCAGAAGATGGTATGCCATGAGATCGGGAAAGGTTTCTAAAACGCACCTCATTTCTCCTCTCCTTGTGCTCGGGTTCGCCATTCCAGCCGCTTGATTAACCATCTCCCTACTCGGAGAATCAGCACCTTTAACCTACTGTTTCGTCCAGGTTGCAATTTGTCCTGAGGATGAACGGGAAGACGGAGAACCAACGAAAGACTAGCCCTAGGTGTTGGGACAGGCAGAGGTCACTCCATTTTCCCATCAGGAAGAAGAATGAACCACAGGCTCAGCCTGCCCCCCAGAACCAAAATAGGGCCTGAAGCAATCCTGCGCTTTTGCGGCCAGCTCCCAAAAAAGCGAGGAGACAAATGGAGCTCAGGGGCACTGCAATTCACAAACGTGCAGAGTTATAAATGAGAACTCTCGTCCACAAATATACTGAGGGAAGGCAACGAAGAGGATTTGAAAGCAAGGCAGATTTGCAGGAAACAGATTTCAGGAGGTAGATTCGACTCGCCTTTAAAGCACATGAAAAGCGGCAAAACGTTGACAATGATGCCCTTGGCCAAAAAGGGCGTATGCGTTTTTTCCTGAATATATTCAGGAAAAAACGCATACGCCCTTTTTGGCCAACCAAGCAAGCCGGAAGGGCAAATCAGCGCTACAAAGAAGTCTCGCTTGCCCTCGGTCAAAAGGGCCATGCTGAACAAAGTGTAAAAACCAGAAAAGCAGGACAGGCCATGGAGACATGGGAGCCTTGCTACACTGATGGGCGGGATGTAAATTGCCAACAGGCACTCTGGAGAAGAGTACGGTGTGTCCTCAAACAAGTAATAAACACAGCGTAGAGAGCATAAGGCACTTCCACTCATGGGCGTATAAATTGGGAAAACTAAAAATCAACAAGACACAGGCACCCTAAAGTTTACGGCTGCTCTGTTTCCAAGAACCTCCGCTTCGGTACACCTTCAATATCCCAGGAAAGAGAAAAATGGATAAAGAAATGGTGGTACTTGGCACAATGGAATATCACTCAGCCATGAAATCAATGTCATAAGGCTAGTTAGCAGCATGATGTGTGGATTTAGGTACGATGATTCTAAGTGAAATAAGTCACACAGAAAAAGACACTTATCCTAAGATATCGCTTATAGAGGGAATGTCAAAATCGCTACACTTGAACTGAATTACAAAACAGAACAGAGTCACACCTTTAGAAGACACACTATGGCTGCTTAACGGGAAAGGTGAGGTGGGGTGATGCATAAAACAAGGGTTTGAAATTAGCTCAGACACCGCTCCATAAGCCAAATATGTAATAGACAAGGCCTACTCCCTGCTCAGTGAACTGGACTCAACACCCCCTAGTCACCGCACAAGAATATATCTGACTAGTATGAATCTGAAAACCTATGTATCGATATCTCTCTGCAAGTGAATCAAGAGGGTGTAAAGCGGCATAAACACAGCAGGGAAAAGCAGCCAAACCCCATTCTACACATACATTACTTTAAAAAACCCACAAAGCAAAGACAGTGAAAGAGAGAGAAATTCTTACAAAATCCGTTCAGGGTCTCTGATGCAACCTGGATTGACCATATCTAGACCCACAGCTGGATGAGACATAAGGCTGGACACTCTTGGGGCTGAGAGGTTTGGTGAGGTTGGGTGAGCAAACGCAGATACTTTAAAGTAACACTGCGGGGAACACACCCCATGGGTCTCAAATCTCCAGGTACAAGGGCATCTTCCTACATCAAAACATGCATGGGAAACCCAGAAGATGGTATGCCGTGAGATCGGGAAAGGTTTCTAAAACGCACCTCATTTCTCCTCTCCTTGTGCTCGTGTTCGCCATTCCAGCCGCTTGACTAACCATCTCCCTACTTGGAGAAACAGCACCTTTAACCTACTGTTTCGTCCAGGTTGCAATTTGTCCTGAGGATGAACGGGAAGACGGGGAACCAACGAAAGACTAGCCCTAGGTGTTGGGACAGGCACAGGTCACTCCATTTTCCCATCAGGAAGAAGAATGAACCACAGGCTCAGCCTGCCCCCCAGAACCAAAATAGGGCCTGAAGCAATCCTGCGCTTTTGCGGCCACCTCCCAAAAAAGCGAGGAGACAAATGGAGCTCAGGGGCACTGCAATTCACAAACGTGCAGAGTTATAAATGAGAACTCTCGTCCACAAATATATTGAGGGAAGGCAACGAAGAGGATTTGAAAGCAAGGCAGATTTGCAGGAAACAGATTTCAGGAGGTAGATTCGACTCGCCTTTAAAGCACATGAAAAGCGGCAAAACGTTGACAATGATGCCCTTGGCCAAAACGGGCGTATGCGTTTTTTCCTGAATATATTCAGGAAAAAACGCATACGCCCGTTTTGGCCAACCAAGCAAGCCGGAAGGGCAAATCAGCGCTACAAAGAAATCTCGCTTGCCCTCGGTCAAAAGGGCCATGCTGAACAAAGTGTAAAAACCAGAAAAGCAGGACAGGCTATGGAGACATGGGAGCCTTGCTACGTTGATGGGCGGGATGTAAATTGCCAACAGGCACTCTGGAGAGGAGTACGGTGTGTCCTGAAACAAGTAATAAACACAGCGTAGAGAGCAAAGGGCACTTCCACTCAAGGGCGTATAAATTGGGAAAACTAAAAATCAACAAGACACAGGCACCCTAAAGTTTACGGCTGCTCTGTTTCCAAGAACCTCCGCTTCGGTACACCTTCAATATCCCAGGAAAGAGAAAAATGGATAAAGAAATGGTGGTACTTGGCACAATGCAATATCACTCAGCCATGAAATCAATGTCATAAGGCTAGTTAGCAGCATGATGAGTGGATTTAGATACGATGATTCTAAGTGAAATAAGTCACACAGAAAAAGACACTTATCCTAAGATATCGCTTATAGAGGGAATGTCAAAATCGCTACACTTGAACTGAATTACAAAACAGAACAGAGTCACACCTTTAGAAGACACACTATGGCTGCTTAACGGGAAAGGTGAGGTGGGGTGATGCATAAAACAAGGGTTTGAAATTAGCTCAGAGACCGCTCCATAAGCCAAATATGTAATAGACAAGGCCTACTCCCTGCTCAGTGAACTGGACTCAACACACCCTAGTCACCACACAAGAATATATCTGACTAGTAAGAATCTGAAAACCTATGTATCGATATCTCTCTGCAAGTGAATCAAGAGGGTGTAAAGCGGCATCAACACAGCAGGGAAAAGCAGCCAAGCCCGATTCTAAACATAAATTACTTTAAAAAACCCACAAAACAAAGACAGTGAAAGAGAGAGAAATTCTTACAAAATCCGTTCAGGGTCTCTGATGCAACCTGGATTGACCATATCTAGGACCCACAGCTAGATGAGACATAAGGCTGGACACTCTTGGGGCTGAGAGGATTGGTGAGGTTGGGTGAGCAAATGCAGATACTTTAAAGTAATACCGCGGGGTACCCACCCCATGGGTCTCAAATCTCCAGGTACAAGGGAATCTTCCTACATCAAAACATGCATGGGAAACCCAGAAGATGGTATGCCGTGAGATCGGGAAAGGTTTCTAAAACGCACCTCATTTCTCCTCTCCTTGTGCTCGGGTTCGCCATTCCAGCCGCTTGACTAACCATCTCCCTACTTGGAGAATCAGCACCTTTAACCTACTGTTTCGTCCAGGTTGCAATTTGTCCTGAGGATGAACGGGAAGACGGGGAACCAACGAAAGACTAGCCCTAGGTGTTGGGACAGGCACAGGTCACTCCATTTTCCCATCAGGAAGAAGAATGAACCACAGGCTCAGCCTGCCCCCCAGAACCAAAATAGGGCCTGAAGCAATCCTGCGCTTTTGCGGCAGCTCCCAAAAAAGCGAGGAGACAAATGGAGCTCAGGGGCACTGCAATTCACAAACGTGCAGAGTTATAAATGAGAACTCTCGTCCACAAATATATTGAGGGAAGGCAACGAAGAGGATTTGAAAGCAAGGCAGATTTGCAGGAAACAGATTCAGGAGGTAGATTCGACTCGCCTTTAAAGCACATGAAAAGCGGCAAAACGTTGACAATGATGCCCTTGGCCAAAAAGGGCGTATGCGTTTTTTCCTGAATATATTCAGGAAAAAACGCATACGCCCTTTTTGGCCAACCAAGCAAGCCGGAAGGGCAAATCAGCGCTACAAAGAAGTCTCGCTTGCCCTCGGTCAAAAGGGCCATGCTGAACAAAGTGTAAAAACCAGAAAAGCAGGACAGGCCATGGAGACATGGGAGCCTTGCTACGCTGATGGGCGGGATGTAAATTGCCAACAGGCACTCTGGAGAAGAGTACGGTGTGTCCTGAAACAAGTAATAAACACAGCGTAGAGAGCATAGGGCACTTCCACTCATGGGCGTATAAATTGGGAAAACTAAAAATCAACAAGACACAGGCACCCTAAAGTTTACGGCTGCTCTGTTTCCAAGAACCTCCGCTTCGGTACACCTTCAATATCCCAGGAAAGAGAAAAATGGATAAAGAAATGGTGGTACTTGGCACAATGGAATATCACTCAACCATGAAAATCAATGTCATAAGGCTAGTTAGCAGCATGATGAGTGGATTTAGATACAATGATTCTAAGTGAAATAAGTCACACAGAAAAAGACACTTATCCTAAGATATCGCTTATAGAGGGAATGTCAAAATCGCTACACTTGAACTGAATTACAAAACAGAACAGAGTCACACCTTTAGAAGACACACTATGGCTGCTTAACGGGAAAGGTGAGGTGGGGTGATGCATAAAACAAGGGTTTGAAATTAGCTCAGAGACCGCTCCATAAGCCAAATATGTAATAGACAAGGCCTACTCCCTGCTCAGTGAACTGGACTCAACACACCCTAGACACCACACAAGAATATATCTGACTAGTAAGAATCTGAAAACCTATGTATCGATATCTCTCTGCAAGTGAATCAAGAGGGTGTAAAGCGGCATCAACACAGCAGGGAAAAGCAGCCAAGCCCGATTCTAAACATAAATTACTTTAAAAAACCCACAAAACAAAGACAGTGAAAGAGAGAGAAATTCTTACAAAATCCGTTCAGGGTCTCTGATGCAACCTGGATTGACCATATCTAGACCCACAGCTGGATGAGACATAAGGCTGGACACTCTTGGGGCTGAGAGGTTTGGTGAGGTTGGGTGAGCAAACGCAGATACTTTAAAGTAACACTGCGGGGAACACACCCCATGGGTCTCAAATCTCCAGGTACAAGGGCATCTTCCTACATCAAAACATGCATGGGAAACCCAGAAGATGGTATGCCGTGAGATCGGGAAAGGTTTCTAAAACGCACCTCATTTCTCCTCTCCTTGTGCTCGGGTTCGCCATTCCAGCCGCTTGACTAACCATCTCCCTACTTGGAGAATCAGCACCTTTAACCTCCTGATTGTACAGGTTGCAATTTGTCCTGAGGATGAACGGGAAGACGCGGAACCAACGAGAGACGAGCCCTCGGTGTTGGGACAGGCATAGGTCACTCGATTTTCCCATCAGGAAGAAGAATGAACCACAGTCTCAGCCTGCCCCCCAGAACCAAAATAGGGCCTGAAGCAATCCTGCGCTTTTGCGGCCAGCTCCCAAAAAAGCGAGGAGACAAATGGAGCTCAGGGGCACTGCAATTCACAAACGTGCAGAGTTATAAATGAGAACTCTCGTCCACAAATATATTGAGGGAAGGCAACGAAGAGGATTTGAAAGCAAGGCAGATTTGCAGGAAACAGATTTCAGGAGGTAGATTCGACTCGCCTTTAAAGCACATGAAAAGCGGCAAAACGTTGACAATGATGCCCTTGGCCAAAAAGGGCGTATGCGTTTTTTCCTGAATATATTCAGGAAAAAACGCATACGCCCTTTTTGGCCAACCAAGCAAGCCGGAAGGGCAAATCAGTGCTACAAAGAAGTCTCGCTTGCCCTCGGTCAAAAGGGCCATGCTGAACAAAGTGTAAAAACCAGAAAAGCAGGACAGGCCATGGAGACATGGGAGCCTTGCTACGCTGATGGGCGGGATGTAAATTGCCAACAGGCACTCTGGAGAAGAGTACGGTGTGTCCTGAAACAAGTAATAAACACAGCGTAGAGAGCATAAGGCACTTCCACTCATGGGCGTATAAATTGGGAAAACTAAAAATCAACAAGACACAGGCACCCTAAAGTTTACGGCTGCTCTGTTTCCAAGAACCTCCGCTTCGGTACACCTTCAATATCCCAGGAAAGAGAAAAATGGATAAAGAAATGGTGGTACTTGGCACAATGGAATATCACTCAGCCATGAAATCAATGTCATAAGGCTAGTTAGCAGCATGATGTGTGGATTTAGGTACAATGATTCTAAGTGAAATAAGTCACACAGAAAAAGACACTTATCCTAAGATATCGCTTATAGAGGGAATGTCAAAATCGCTACACTTGAACTGAATTACAAAACAGAACAGAGTCACACCTTTAGAAGACACACTATGGCTGCTTAACGGGAAAGGTGAGGTGGGGTGATGCATAAAACAAGGGTTTGAAATTAGCTCAGACACCGCTCCATAAGCCAAATATGTAATAGACAAGGCCTACTCCCTGCTCAGTGAACTGGACTCAACACCCCCTAGTCACCGCACAAGAATATATCTGACTAGTATGAATCTGAAAACCTATGTATCGATATCTCTCTGCAAGTGAATCAAGAGGGTGTAAAGCGGCATAAACACAGCAGGGAAAAGCAGCCAAACCCCATTCTACACATACATTACTTTAAAAAACCCACAAAGCAAAGACAGTGAAAGAGAGAGAAATTCTTACAAAATCCGTTCAGGGTCTCTGATGCAACCTGGATTGACCATATCTAGACCCACAGCTGGATGAGACATAAGGCTGGACACTCTTGGGGCTGACAGGATTGGTGAGGTTGGGTGAGCAAATGCAGATACTTTAAAGTAATACCGCGGGGTACCCACCCCATGGGTCTCAAATCTCCAGGTACAAGGGCATCTTCCTACATCAAAACATGCATGGGAAACCCAGAAGATGGTATGCCGTGAGATCGGGAAAGGTTTCTAAAACGCACCTCATTTCTCCTCTCCTTGTGCTCGTGTTCGCCATTCCAGCCGCTTGACTAACCATCTCCCTACTTGGAGAATCAGCACCTTTAACCTACTGTTTCGTCCAGGTTGCAATTTGTCCTGAGGATGAACGGGAAGACGGGGAACCAACGAAAGACTAGCCCTAGGTGTTGGGACAGGCACAGGTCACTCCATTTTCCCATCAGGAAGAAGAATGAACCACAGGCTCAGCCTGCCCCCGAGAACCAAAATAGGGCCTGAAGCAATCCTGCGCTTTTGCGGCCACCTCCCAAAAAAGCGAGGAGACAAATGGAGCTCAGGGGCACTGCAATTCACAAACGTGCAGAGTTATAAATGAGAACTCTCGTCCACAAATATATTGAGGGAAGGCAACGAAGAGGATTTGAAAGCAAGGCAGATTTGCAGGAAACAGATTTCAGGAGGTAGATTCGACTCGCCTTTAAAGCACATGAAAAGCGGCAAAACGTTGACAATGATGCCCTTGGCCAAAAAGGGCGTATGCGTTTTTTCCTGAATATATTCAGGAAAAAACGCATACGCCCTTTTTGGCCAACCAAGCAAGCCGGAAGGGCAAATCAGCGCTACAAAGAAGTCTCGCTTGCCCTCGGTCAAAAGGGCCATGCTGAACAAAGTGTAAAAACCAGAAAAGCAGGACAGGCCATGGAGACATGGGAGCCTTGCTACGCTGATGGGCGGGATGTAAATTGCCAACAGGCACTCTGGAGAAGAGTACGGTGTGTCCTGAAACAAGTAATAAACACAGCGTAGAGAGCATAGGGCACTTCCACTCAAGGGCGTATAAATTGGGAAAACTAAAAATCAACAAGACACAGGCACCCTAAAGTTTACGGCTGCTCTGTTTCCAAGAACCTCCGCTTCGGTACACCTTCAATATCCCAGGAAAGAGAAAAATGGATAAAGAAATGGTGGTACTTGGCACAATGGAATATCACTCAACCATGAAATCAATGTCATAAGGCTAGTTAGCAGCATGATGAGTGGATTTAGATACAATGATTCTAAGTGAAATAAGTCACACAGAAAAAGACACTTATCCTAAGATATCGCTTATAGAGGGAATGTCAAAATCGCTACACTTGAACTGAATTACAAAACAGAACAGAGTCACACCTTTAGAAGACACACTATGGCTGCTTAACGGGAAAGGTGAGGTGGGGTGATGCATAAAACAAGGGTTTGAAATTAGCTCAGAGACCGCTCCATAAGCCAAATATGTAATAGACAAGGCCTACTCCCTGCTCAGTGAACTGGACTCAACACACCCTAGACACCACACAAGAATATATCTGACTAGTAAGAATCTGAAAACCTATGTATCGATATCTCTCTGCAAGTGAATCAAGAGGGTGTAAAGCGGCATCAACACAGCAGGGAAAAGCAGCCACGCCCGATTCTAAACATAAATTACTTTAAAAAACCCACAAAACAAAGACAGTGAAAGAGAGAGAAATTCTTACAAAATCCGTTCAGGGTCTCTGATGCAACCTGGATTGACCATATCTAGACCCACAGCTGGATGAGACATAAGGCTGGACACTCTTGGGGCTGAGAGGTTTGGTGAGGTTGGGTGAGCAAACGCAGATACTTTAAAGTAACACTGCGGGGAACACACCCCATGGGTCTCAAATCTCCAGGTACAAGGGCATCTTCCTACATCAAAACATGCATGGGAAACCCAGAAGATGGTATGCCGTGAGATCGGGAAAGGTTTCTAAAACGCACCTCATTTCTCCTCTCCTTGTGCTCGGGTTCGCCATTCCAGCCGCTTGACTAACCATCTCCCTACTTGGAGAATCAGCACCTTTAACCTCCTGATTGTACAGGTTGCAATTTGTCCTGAGGATGAACGGGAAGACGCGGAACCAACGAGAGACGAGCCCTCGGTGTTGGGACAGGCATAGGTCACTCGATTTTCCCATCAGGAAGAAGAATGAACCACAGTCTCAGCCTGCCCCCCAGAACCAAAATAGGGCCTGAAGCAATCCTGCGCTTTTGCGGCCAGCTCCCAAAAAAGCGAGGAGACAAATGGAGCTCAGGGGCACTGCAATTCACAAACGTGCAGAGTTATAAATGAGAACTCTCGTCCACAAATATACTGAGGGAAGGCAACGAAGAGGATTTGAAAGCAAGGCAGATTTGCAGGAAACAGATTGCAGGAGGTAGATTCGACTCGCCTTTAAAGCACATGAAAAGCGGCAAAACGTTGACAATGATGCCCTTGGCCAAAAAGGGCGTATGCGTTTTTTCCTGAATATATTCAGGAAAAAACGCATACGCCCTTTTTGGCCAACCAAGCAAGCCGGAAGGGCAAATCAGCGCTACAAAGAAGTCTCGCTTGCCCTCGGTCAAAAGGGCCATGCTGAACAAAGTGTAAAAACCAGAAAAGCAGGACAGGCCATGGAGACATGGGAGCCTTGCTACACTGATGGGCGGGATGTAAATTGCCAACAGGCACTCTGGAGAAGAGTACGGTGTGTCCTCAAACAAGTAATAAACACAGCGTAGAGAGCATAAGGCACTTCCACTCATGGGCGTATAAATTGGGAAAACTAAAAATCAACAAGACACAGGCACCCTAAAGTTTACGGCTGCTCTGTTTCCAAGAACCTCCGCTTCGGTACACCTTCAATATCCCAGGAAAGAGAAAAATGGATAAAGAAATGGTGGTACTTGGCACAATGGAATATCACTCAGCCATGAAATCAATGTCATAAGGCTAGTTAGCAGCATGATGTGTGGATTTAGGTACGATGATTCTAAGTGAAATAAGTCACACAGAAAAAGACACTTATCCTAAGATATCGCTTATAGAGGGAATGTCAAAATCGCTACACTTGAACTGAATTACAAAACAGAACAGAGTCACACCTTTAGAAGACACACTATGGCTGCTTAACGGGAAAGGTGAGGTGGGGTGATGCATAAAACAAGGGTTTGAAATTAGCTCAGACACCGCTCCATAAGCCAAATATGTAATAGACAAGGCCTACTCCCTGCTCAGTGAACTGGACTCAACACCCCCTAGTCACCGCACAAGAATATATCTGACTAGTATGAATCTGAAAACCTATGTATCGATATCTCTCTGCAAGTGAATCAAGAGGGTGTAAAGCGGCATAAACACAGCAGGGAAAAGCAGCCAAACCCCATTCTACACATACATTACTTTAAAAAACCCACAAAGCAAAGACAGTGAAAGAGAGAGAAATTCTTACAAAATCCGTTCAGGGTCTCTGATGCAACCTGGATTGACCATATCTAGACCCACAGCTGGATGAGACATAAGGCTGGACACTCTTGGGGCTGACAGGATTGGTGAGGTTGGGTGAGCAAATGCAGATACTTTAAAGTAATACCGCGGGGTACCCACCCCATGGGTCTCAAATCTCCAGGTACAAGGGCATCTTCCTACATCAAAACATGCATGGGAAACCCAGAAGATGGTATGCCGTGAGATCGGGAAAGGTTTCTAAAACGCACCTCATTTCTCCTCTCCTTGTGCTCGGGTTCGCCATTCCAGCCGCTTGACTAACCATCTCCCTACTTGGAGAATCAGCACCTTTAACCTACTGTTTCGTCCAGGTTGCAATTTGTCCTGAGGATGAACGGGAAGACGGGGAACCAACGAAAGACTAGCCCTAGGTGTTGGGACAGGCACAGGTCACTCCATTTTCCCATCAGGAAGAAGAATGAACCACAGGCTCAGCCTGCCCCCCAGAACCAAAATAGGGCCTGAAGCAATCCTGCGCTTTTGCGGCCAGCTCCCAAAAAAGCGAGGAGACAAATGGAGCTCAGGGGCACTGCAATTCACAAACGTGCAGAGTTATAAATGAGAACTCTCGTCCACAAATATATTGAGGGAAGGCAACGAAGAGGATTTGAAAGCAAGGCAGATTTGCAGGAAACAGATTTCAGGAGGTAGATTCGACTCGCCTTTAAAGCACATGAAAAGCGGCAAAACGTTGACAATGATGCCCTTGGCCAAAAAGGGCGTATGCGTTTTTTCCTGAATATATTCAGGAAAAAACGCATACGCCCTTTTTGGCCAACCAAGCAAGCCGGAAGGGCAAATCAGCGCTACAAAGAAGTCTCGCTTGCCCTCGGTCAAAAGGGCCATGCTGAACAAAGTGTAAAAACCAGAAAAGCAGGACAGGCCATGGAGACATGGGAGCCTTGCTACGCTGATGGGCGGGATGTAAATTGCCAACAGGCACTCTGGAGAAGAGTACGGTGTGTCCTGAAACAAGTAATAAACACAGCGTAGAGAGCATAGGGCACTTCCACTCATGGGCGTATAAATTGGGAAAACTAAAAATCAACAAGACACAGGCACCCTAAAGTTTACGGCTGCTCTGTTTCCAAGAACCTCCGCTTCGGTACACCTTCAATATCCCAGGAAAGAGAAAAATGGATAAAGAAATGGTGGTACTTGGCACAATGGAATATCACTCAACCATGAAATCAATGTCATAAGGCTAGTTAGCAGCATGATGAGTGGATTTAGATACAATGATTCTAAGTGAAATAAGTCACACAGAAAAAGACACTTATCCTAAGATATCGCTTATAGAGGGAATGTCAAAATCGCTACACTTGAACTGAATTACAAAACAGAACAGAGTCACACCTTTAGAAGACACACTATGGCTGCTTAACGGGAAAGGTGAGGTGGGGTGATGCATAAAACAAGGGTTTGAAATTAGCTCAGAGACCGCTCCATAAGCCAAATATGTAATAGACAAGGCCTACTCCCTGCTCAGTGAACTGGACTCAACACACCCTAGACACCACACAAGAATATATCTGACTAGTAAGAATCTGAAAACCTATGTATCGATATCTCTCTGCAAGTGAATCAAGAGGGTGTAAAGCGGCATCAACACAGCAGGGAAAAGCAGCCAAGCCCGATTCTAAACATAAATTACTTTAAAAAACCCACAAAACAAAGACAGTGAAAGAGAGAGAAATTCTTACAAAATCCGTTCAGGGTCTCTGATGCAACCTGGATTGACCATATCTAGACCCACAGCTGGATGAGACATAAGGCTGGACACTCTTGGGGCTGAGAGGTTTGGTGAGGTTGGGTGAGCAAACGCAGATACTTTAAAGTAACACTGCGGGGAACACACCCCATGGGTCTCAAATCTCCAGGTACAAGGGCATCTTCCTACATCAAAACATGCATGGGAAACCCAGAAGATGGTATGCCGTGAGATCGGGAAAGGTTTCTAAAACGCACCTCATTTCTCCTCTCCTTGTGCTCGGGTTCGCCATTCCAGCCGCTTGACTAACCATCTCCCTACTTGGAGAATCAGCACCTTTAACCTCCTGATTGTACAGGTTGCAATTTGTCCTGAGGATGAACGGGAAGACGCGGAACCAACGAGAGACGAGCCCTCGGTGTTGGGACAGGCATAGGTCACTCGATTTTCCCATCAGGAAGAAGAATGAACCACAGTCTCAGCCTGCCCCCCAGAACCAAAATAGGGCCTGAAGCAATCCTGCGCTTTTGCGGCCAGCTCCCAAAAAAGCGAGGAGACAAATGGAGCTCAGGGGCACTGCAATTCACAAACGTGCAGAGTTATAAATGAGAACTCTCGTCCACAAATATATTGAGGGAAGGCAACGAAGAGGATTTGAAAGCAAGGCAGATTTGCAGGAAACAGATTTCAGGAGGTAGATTCGACTCGCCTTTAAAGCACATGAAAAGCGGCAAAACGTTGACAATGATGCCCTTGGCCAAAAAGGGCGTATGCGTTTTTTCCTGAATATATTCAGGAAAAAACGCATACGCCCTTTTTGGCCAACCAAGCAAGCCGGAAGGGCAAATCAGTGCTACAAAGAAGTCTCGCTTGCCCTCGGTCAAAAGGGCCATGCTGAACAAAGTGTAAAAACCAGAAAAGCAGGACAGGCCATGGAGACATGGGAGCCTTGCTACGCTGATGGGCGGGATGTAAATTGCCAACAGGCACTCTGGAGAAGAGTACGGTGTGTCCTGAAACAAGTAATAAACACAGCGTAGAGAGCATAGGGCACTTCCACTCATGGGCGTATAAATTGGGAAAACTAAAAATCAACAAGACACAGGCACCCTAAAGTTTACGGCTGCTCTGTTTCCAAGAACCTCCGCTTCGGTACACCTTCAATATCCCAGGAAAGAGAAAAATGGATAAAGAAATGGTGGTACTTGGCACAATGGAATATCACTCAGCCATGAAATCAATGTCATAAGGCTAGTTAGCAGCATGATGTGTGGATTTAGGTACGATGATTCTAAGTGAAATAAGTCACACAGAAAAAGACACTTATCCTAAGATATCGCTTATAGAGGGAATGTCAAAATCGCTACACTTGAACTGAATTACAAAACAGAACAGAGTCACACCTTTAGAAGACACACTATGGCTGCTTAACGGGAAAGGTGAGGTGGGGTGATGCATAAAACAAGGGTTTGAAATTAGCTCAGACACCGCTCCATAAGCCAAATATGTAATAGACAAGGCCTACTCCCTGCTCAGTGAACTGGACTCAACACCCCCTAGTCACCGCACAAGAATATATCTGACTAGTATGAATCTGAAAACCTATGTATCGATATCTCTCTGCAAGTGAATCAAGAGGGTGTAAAGCGGCATAAACACAGCAGGGAAAAGCAGCCAAACCCCATTCTACACATACATTACTTTAAAAAACCCACAAAGCAAAGACAGTGAAAGAGAGAGAAATTCTTACAAAATCCGTTCAGGGTCTCTGATGCAACCTGGATTGACCATATCTAGACCCACAGCTGGATGAGACATAAGGCTGGACACTCTTGGGGCTGAGAGGTTTGGTGAGGTTGGGTGAGCAAACGCAGATACTTTAAAGTAACACTGCGGGGAACACACCCCATGGGTCTCAAATCTCCAGGTACAAGGGCATCTTCCTACATCAAAACATGCATGGGAAACCCAGAAGATGGTATGCCGTGAGATCGGGAAAGGTTTCTAAAACGCACCTCATTTCTCCTCTCCTTGTGCTCGTGTTCGCCATTCCAGCCGCTTGACTAACCATCTCCCTACTTGGAGAATCAGCACCTTTAACCTACTGTTTCGTCCAGGTTGCAATTTGTCCTGAGGATGAACGGGAAGACGGGGAACCAACGAAAGACTAGCCCTAGGTGTTGGGACAGGCACAGGTCACTCCATTTTCCCATCAGGAAGAAGAATGAACCACAGGCTCAGCCTGCCCCCCAGAACCAAAATAGGGCCTGAAGCAATCCTGCGCTTTTGCGGCCACCTCCCAAAAAAGCGAGGAGACAAATGGAGCTCAGGGGCACTGCAATTCACAAACGTGCAGAGTTATAAATGAGAACTCTCGTCCACAAATATATTGAGGGAAGGCAACGAAGAGGATTTGAAAGCAAGGCAGATTTGCAGGAAACAGATTTCAGGAGGTAGATTCGACTCGCCTTTAAAGCACATGAAAAGCGGCAAAACGTTGACAATGATGCCCTTGGCCAAAACGGGCGTATGCGTTTTTTCCTGAATATATTCAGGAAAAAACGCATACGCCCGTTTTGGCCAACCAAGCAAGCCGGAAGGGCAAATCAGCGCTACAAAGAAATCTCGCTTGCCCTCGGTCAAAAGGGCCATGCTGAACAAAGTGTAAAAACCAGAAAAGCAGGACAGGCTATGGAGACATGGGAGCCTTGCTACGTTGATGGGCGGGATGTAAATTGCCAACAGGCACTCTGGAGAGGAGTACGGTGTGTCCTGAAACAAGTAATAAACACAGCGTAGAGAGCATAGGGCACTTCCACTCAAGGGCGTATAAATTGGGAAAACTAAAAATCAACAAGACACAGGCACCCTAAAGTTTACGGCTGCTCTGTTTCCAAGAACCTCCGCTTCGGTACACCTTCAATATCCCAGGAAAGAGAAAAATGGATAAAGAAATGGTGGTACTTGGCACAATGCAATATCACTCAGCCATGAAATCAATGTCATAAGGCTAGTTAGCAGCATGATGAGTGGATTTAGATACGATGATTCTAAGTGAAATAAGTCACACAGAAAAAGACACTTATCCTAAGATATCGCTTATAGAGGGAATGTCAAAATCGCTACACTTGAACTGAATTACAAAACAGAACAGAGTCACACCTTTAGAAGACACACTATGGCTGCTTAACGGGAAAGGTGAGGTGGGGTGATGCATAAAACAAGGGTTTGAAATTAGCTCAGAGACCGCTCCATAAGCCAAATATGTAATAGACAAGGCCTACTCCCTGCTCAGTGAACTGGACTCAACACACCCTAGTCACCACACAAGAATATATCTGACTAGTAAGAATCTGAAAACCTATGTATCGATATCTCTCTGCAAGTGAATCAAGAGGGTGTAAAGCGGCATCAACACAGCAGGGAAAAGCAGCCAAGCCCGATTCTAAACATAAATTACTTTAAAAAACCCACAAAACAAAGACAGTGAAAGAGAGAGAAATTCTTACAAAATCCGTTCAGGGTCTCTGATGCAACCTGGATTGACCATATCTAGACCCACAGCTGGATGAGACATAAGGCTGGACACTCTTGGGGCTGAGAGGATTGGTGAGGTTGGGTGAGCAAATGCAGATACTTTAAAGTAATACCGCGGGGTACCCACCCCATGGGTCTCAAATCTCCAGGTACAAGGGAATCTTCCTACATCAAAACATGCATGGGAAACCCAGAAGATGGTATGCCGTGAGATCGGGAAAGGTTTCTAAAACGCACCTCATTTCTCCTCTCCTTGTGCTCGGGTTCGCCATTCCAGCCGCTTGACTAACCATCTCCCTACTTGGAGAATCAGCACCTTTAACCTACTGTTTCGTCCAGGTTGCAATTTGTCCTGAGGATGAACGGGAAGACGGGGAACCAACGAAAGACTAGCCCTAGGTGTTGGGACAGGCACAGGTCACTCCATTTTCCCATCAGGAAGAAGAATGAACCACAGGCTCAGCCTGCCCCCCAGAACCAAAATAGGGCCTGAAGCAATCCTGCGCTTTTGCGGCCAGCTCCCAAAAAAGCGAGGAGACAAATGGAGCTCAGGGGCACTGCAATTCACAAACGTGCAGAGTTATAAATGAGAACTCTCGTCCACAAATATATTGAGGGAAGGCAACGAAGAGGATTTGAAAGCAAGGCAGATTTGCAGGAAACAGATTTCAGGAGGTAGATTCGACTCGCCTTTAAAGCACATGAAAAGCGGCAAAACGTTGACAATGATGCCCTTGGCCAAAAAGGGCGTATGCGTTTTTTCCTGAATATATTCAGGAAAAAACGCATACGCCCTTTTTGGCCAACCAAGCAAGCCGGAAGGGCAAATCAGCGCTAAAAAGAAGTCTCGCTTGCCCTCGGTCAAAAGGGCCATGCTGAACAAAGTGTAAAAACCAGAAAAGCAGGACAGGCCATGGAGACATGGGAGCCTTGCTACGCTGATGGGCGGGATGTAAATTGCCAACAGGCACTCTGGAGAAGAGTACGGTGTGTCCTGAAACAAGTAATAAACACAGCGTAGAGAGCATAGGGCACTTCCACTCATGGGCGTATAAATTGGGAAAACTAAAAATCAACAAGACACAGGCACCCTAAAGTTTACGGCTGCTCTGTTTCCAAGAACCTCCGCTTCGGTACACCTTCAATATCCCAGGAAAGAGAAAAATGGATAAAGAAATGGTGGTACTTGGCACAATGGAATATCACTCAGCCATGAAATCAATGTCATAAGGCTAGTTAGCAGCATGATGTGTGGATTTAGGTACGATGATTCTAAGTGAAATAAGTCACACAGAAAAAGACACTTATCCTAAGATATCGCTTATAGAGGGAATGTCAAAATCGCTACACTTGAACTGAATTACAAAACAGAACAGAGTCACACCTTTAGAAGACACACTATGGCTGCTTAACGGGAAAGGTGAGGTGGGGTGATGCATAAAACAAGGGTTTGAAATTAGCTCAGACACCGCTCCATAAGCCAAATATGTAATAGACAAGGCCTACTCCCTGCTCAGTGAACTGGACTCAACACCCCCTAGTCACCGCACAAGAATATATCTGACTAGTATGAATCTGAAAACCTATGTATCGATATCTCTCTGCAAGTGAATCAAGAGGGTGTAAAGCGGCATAAACACAGCAGGGAAAAGCAGCCAAACCCCATTCTAAACATACATTACTTTAAAAAACCCACAAAGCAAAGACAGTGAAAGAGAGAGAAATTCTTACATAATCCGTTCAGGGTCTCTGATGCAACCTGGATTGACCATATCTAGACCCACAGCTGGATGAGACATAAGGCTGGACACTCTTGGGGCTGAGAGGTTTGGTGAGGTTGGGTGAGCAAACGCAGATACTTTAAAGTAACACTGCGGGGAACACACCCCATGGGTCTCAAATCTCCAGGTACAAGGGCATCTTCCTACATCAAAACATGCATGGGAAACCCAGAAGATGGTATGCCGTGAGATCGGGAAAGGTTTCTAAAACGCACCTCATTTCTCCTCTCCTTGTGCTCGGGTTCGCCATTCCAGCCGCTTGACTAACCATCTCCCTACTTGGAGAATCAGCACCTTTAACCTCCTGATTGTACAGGTTGCAATTTGTCCTGAGGATGAACGGGAAGACGCGGAACCAACGAGAGACGAGCCCTAGGTGTTGGGACAGGCACAGGTCACTCCATTTTCCCATCAGGAAGAAGAATGAACCACAGGCTCAGCCTGCCCCCCAGAACCAAAATAGGGCCTGAAGCAATCCTGCGCTTTTGCGGCCAGCTCCCAAAAAAGCGAGGAGACAAATGGAGCTCAGGGGCACTGCAATTCACAAACGTGCAGAGTTATAAATGAGAACTCTCGTCCACAAATATATTGAGGGAAGGCAACGAAGAGGATTTGAAAGCAAGGCAGATTTGCAGGAAACAGATTTCAGGAGGTAGATTCGACTCGCCTTTAAAGCACATGAAAAGCGGCAAAACGTTGACAATGATGCTCTTGGCCAAAAAGGGCGTATGCGTTTTTTCCTGAATATATTCAGGAAAAAACGCATACGCCCTTTTTGGCCAACCAAGCAAGCCGGAAGGGCAAATCAGCGCTACAAGGAGGTCTCGCTTGCCCTCGGTCAAAAGGGCCATGCTGAACAAAGTGTAAAAACCAGAAAAGCAGGACAGGCCATGGAGACATGGGAGCCTTGCTACGCTGATGGGCGGGATGTAAATTGCCAACAGGCACTCTGGAGAAGAGTACGGTGTGTCCTGAAACAAGTAATAAACACAGCGTAGAGAGCATAGGGCACTTCCAGTCATGGGCGTATAAATTGGGAAAACTAAAAATCAACAAGACACAGGCACCCTAAAGTTTACGGCTGCTCTGTTTCCAAGAACCTCCGTTTCGGTACACCTTCAATATCCCAGGAAAGAGAAAAATGGATAAAGAAATGGTGGTACTTGACACAATGGAATATCACTCAGCCATGAAATCAATGTCATAAGGCTAGTTAGCAGCATGATGAGTGGATTTAGGTACGATGATTCTAAGTGAAATAAGTCACACAGAAAAAGACACTTATCCTAAGATATTGCTTATAGAGGGAATGTCAAAATCGCTACACTTGAACTGAATTACAAAACAGAACAGAGGCACACCTTTAGAAGACACACTATGGCTGCTTAACGGAAAAGGTGAGGTGGGGTGATGCATAAAACAAGGGTTTGAAATTAGCTCAGAGACCGCTCCATAAGCCAAATATGTAATAGACAAGGCCTACTCCCTGCTCAGTGAACTGGACTCAACACCCCCTAGTCACCGCACAAGAATATATCTGACTAGTATGAATCTGAAAACCTGTGTATTGATATCTCTCTGCAAGTGAATCAAGAGGGTGTAAAGCGGCATAAACACAGCAGGGAAAAGCAGCCAAACCCCATTCTAAACATACATTACTTTAAAAAACCCACAAAGCAAAGACAGTGAAAGAGAGAGAAATTCTTACAAAATCCGTTCAGGGTCTCTGATGCAACCTGGATTGACCATATCTAGACCCACAGCTGGATGAGACATAAGGCTGGACACTCTTGGGGCTGAGAGGATTGGTGAGGTTGGGTGAGCAAACGCAGATACTTTAAAGTAACACTGCGGGGTACCCACCCCATGGGTCTCAAATCTCCAGGTACAAGGGCATCTTCCTACATCAAAACATGCATGGGAAACCCAGAAGATGGTATGCCATGAGATCGGGAAAGGTTTCTAAAACGCACCTCATTTCTCCTCCCCTTGTGCTCGGGTTCGCCATTCCAGCCGCTTGACTAAACATCTCCCTACTTGGAGAATCAGCACCTTTAACCTCCTGTTTCGTACAGGTTGCAATTTGTCCTGAGGATGAACGGGAAGACGGGCAACCAACGAGAGACTAGCCCTAGGTGTTGGGACAGGCACAGGTCACTCCATTTTCCCATCAGGAAGAAGAATGAACCACAGGCTCAGCCTGCCCCCTAGAACCAAAATAGGGCCTGAAGCAATCCTGCGCTTTTGCGGCCAGCTCCCAAAAAAGCGAGTAGACAAATGGAGCTCAGGGGCACTGCAATTCACAAACGTGCAGAGTTATAAATGATATCTCTCGTCCACAAATATATTGAGGGAAGGCAACGAAGAGGATTTGAAAGCAAGGCAGATTTGCAGGAAACAGATTTCAGGAGGTAGATTCGACTCGCCTTTAAAGCACATGAAAAGCGGCACAACGTTGACAATGATGCCCTTGGCCAAAAAGGGCGTACGCGTTTTTTCCTGAATATATTCAGGAAAAAACGCGTACGCCCTTTTTGGCCAACCAAGCAAGCCGGAAGGGCAAATCAGCGCTACAAAGAATTCTCGCTTTCCCTCGGTCAAAAGGGCCATGCTGAACAAAGTGTAAAAACCAGAAAAGCAGGACAGGCCATGGAGACATGGGAGCCTTGCTACGCTGATGGGCGGGATGTAAATTGCCAACAGGCACTCTGGAGAAGAGCACGGTGTGTCCTGAAACAAGTAATAAACACAGCGTAGAGAGCATAGGGCACTTCCACTCATGGGCGTATAAATTGGGAAAACTAAAAATCAACATGACACAGGCACCCTAAAGTTTACGGCTGCTCTGTTTCCAAGAACCTCCACTTCGGTACACCTTCAATATCCCAGAAAGAGAAAAATGGATAAAGAAATGGTGGTACTTGGCACAATGCAATATCACTCAGCCATGAAATCAATGTCATAAGGCTAGTTAGCAGCATGATGAGTGGATTTAGGTACGATGATTCTAAGTGAAATAAGTCACACAGAAAAAGACACTTATCCTAAGATATCGCTTATAGAGGGAATGTCAAAATCGCTACACTTGAACTGAATTACAAAACAGAACAGAGTCACACCTTTAGAAGAAAACTATGGCTGCTTAACGGGAAAGGTGAGGTGGGGTGATGCATAAAACAAGGGTTTGAAATTAGCTCAGAGATCACTCCATAAGCCAAATATGTAATAGACAAGGCCTACTCCCTGCTCAGTGAACTGGACTCAACACCCCCTAGTCACCGCACAAGAATATATCTGACTAGTAAGAATCTGAAAACCTATGTATCGATATCTCTCTGCAAGTGAATCAAGAGGGTGTAAAGCGGCATCAACACAGCAGGGAAAAGCAGCCAAGCCCGATTCTAAACATAAATTACTTTAAAAAACCCACAAACAAAGACAGTGAAAGAGAGAGAAATTCTTACAAAATCCGTTCAGGGTCTATGATGCAACCTGGATTGACCATATCTAGAACCACAGCTGGATGAGACATAAGGCTGGACACTCTTGGGGCTGAGAGGATTGGTGAGGTTGGGTGCGCAAACGCAGATACTTTAAAGTAACACTGAGGGGAACACACCCCATGGGTCTCAAATCTCCAGGTACAAGGGCATCTTCCTACATCAAAACATGCAAGGGAAACCCAGAAGATGGTATGCCGTGAGATCGGGAAAGGGTTCTAAAACGCACCTCATTTCTCCTCTCCTTGTGCTCGGGTTCGCCATTCCAGCCACTTGACTAACCATCTCCCTACTTGGAGAATCAGAACCTTTAACCTCCTGTTTCGTACAGGTTGCAATTTGTCCTGAGGATGAACGGGAAGATGGGGAACCAACGAGAGACTAGCCCTAGGTGTTGGGACAGGCACAGGTCACTCCATTTTCCCATCAGGAAGAAGAATGAACCACAGGCTCCGCCGGCCCCATGGAAGCCGAATAGTGCCTGAAGCAATCCTGCGCTTTTGCGGCCAGCTCCCAAAAAAGCGAGGAGACAAATGGAGCTCAGGGGCTCTGCAATTCACAAACGTGCAGAGTTATAAATGAGAACTCTCGTCCACAAATATATTGAGGGAAGGCAACGAAGAGGATTTGAAAGCAAGGCAGATTTGCAGGAAACAGATTTCAGGAGGTAGATTCGACTCGCCTTTAAAGCACATGAAAAGCGGCAAAACGTTGACAATGATGCCCTTGGCCAAAAAGGGCGTATGCGTTTTTTCCTGAATATATTCAGGAAAAAACGCATAAGCCCTTTTTGGCCAACCAAGGAAGCCGGAAGGGCAAATCAGCGCTACAAAGAAGTCTCGCTTGCCCTCGGTCAAAAGGGCCATGCTGAAAAATGTGTAAAAACCAGAAAAGCAGGACAGGCCATGGAGACATGGGAACCTTGCTACGCTGATGGGCGGGATGTAAATTGCCAACAGGCACTCTGGAGAAGAGTACGGTGTGTCCTGAAACAAGTAATAAACACAGCTTAGAGAGCATAGGGCACTTCCACTCATGGGCGTATAAATTGGGAATACTAAAAATCAACAAGACACACACCCCAACCTTTACGGCTGCTCTGTTTCCAAGAACCTCCACTTCGGAACACCTTCAATATCCCAGAAAGAGAAAAATGGATAAAGAAATGGTGGTACTTGGCACAGTGGAATATCACTCAGCCATGAAATCAATGTCATAAGGCTAGTTAGCAGCATGATGAGTGGATTTAGGTACGATGATTCTAAGTGAAATAAGTCACACAGAAAAAGACACTTATCCTAAGATATCGCTTATAGAGGGAAGGTCAAAATCGCTACAATTGAACTGAATTACAAAACAGAACAGAGTCACACCTTTAGAAGACAAACTATGGCTGCTTAACGGGAAAGGTGAGGTGGGGTGATGCATAAAACAAGGGTTTGAAATTAGCTCAGAGATCACTCCATAAGCCGAATATGTAATAGACAAGGCCTACTCCCTGCTCAGTGAACTGGACTCAACACCCCCTAGTCACCGCACAAGAATATATCTGACTAGTAAGAATCTGAAAACCTATGTATCGATATCTCTCTGCAAGTGAATCAAGAGGGTGTAAAGCGGCATAAACACAGCAGGGAAAAGCAGCCAAGACCCATTCTAAACATAAATTACTTTAAAAAACCCACAAAACAAAGACAGTGAAAGAGAGAGAAATTCTTACAAAATCCGTTCAGGGTCTCTGTTGCAACCTGGATTGACCATGTCTAGACCCACAGCTGGATGAGACATAAGGCTGGACACTCTTGGGGCTGAGAGGATTGGTGAGGTTGGGTGAGCAAACGCAGATACTTTAAAGTAACACCGCGGGGTACCCACACCATGGGTTTTCAATCTCCAGGTACAAGGGCATCTTCCTACATCAAAACATGCATGGGAAACCCAGAAGATGGTATGCCGTGAGATCGGGAAAGGTTTCTAAAACGCACCTCATTTCTCCTCTCCTTGTGCTCGGGTTTGCCGTTCCAGCCGCTTGACTAACCATCTCCCTACTTGGAGAATCAGCACCTTTAACCTCCTGTTTCGTACAGGTTGCAATTTGTCCTGAGGATGAACGGGAAGACGGGGAACCAATGAGAGACTTGCCCGAGGTGTTGGGACAGGCACAGGTCACTCCATTTTCCCATCAGGAAGAAGAATGAACCACAGGCTCAGCCTGCACCCCGGAACCAGAATAGGGCCTGAAGCAATCCTGTGCTTTTGCGGCCAACTCCCAAGAAAGCGAGTTGAAAAATGGAGCTCAGTGGCACTGCCATTCACAAACCTGCCTAGTTATAAGTGATAACTGTCTTCCAGAAATATATTGAGGGTAGGCAACGGAGAGGATTTTAAATCAAGGCAGAATTGCAGGAACCATTTTTGGCTGGACTGGAAATAATATTCCTTTACGTGCTAAATGTTATCTAGAGAGTGGGATAGGTTTAATAAATACCCTAACCCTAACGCGTACCCTAACCCTAACCCATACCCTAACCCTAACACGTACCCTAATCCTAACCCATTCCCTAAACCTAGCCCTATCCGTAAAACTAACCCTAACCCTAAACCTAATCCTAACCCTATTACTAACCCATACCCTAAATCTAACCCTAACCCTACCGCATACACAATGCCGTACCCTAATCTTAACCCATACCCTAAACCTAGCCCTAACCCTAAAACTAACCCTAACACTAACCCTAACCCATACCCTATGCCATACCCTCACACATAAACTAACACGTACCCTAAGCCGTACCCTACCCCTAACCCTAACAATAAACTACCCTTGACTGCTTCTGCCACCAATAGATTTCCTAAGCACTAGTGTTTTAAGGAACAGGTTAAAAAGAAAATCCTAATGTGATTACTTTGTAATGTGTGTGTTCTATATCGTATCCTAGTGTCTAAAATCTTCTCCATAGCTGGACCTCAAATAATATTCCTTTACGTGCTAAGTGGTATGTAGATAGTGATATAATTTCAATAAATACCCTAACCCTAACGCGTACCCTAACCCTAACACATAATCTAACCCTAACACTTACCCTAATCCTAACCCGTACCCTAAACCTAGCTCTAACCCTAAAACTAACCCTAACCATAACCCTAACCCTTACCCTACGCCGTACCCTCACCCATACCCTAACCCGTACCCTAAGCCATACCCTAACACTAAACCTAACCCTAACCCTAACACATACCCTACGCCGTACCCTCACCTGTACCCTAACCCGTACCCTGAGCCGTCCCCTAAACCTAAACCTAACCCTAACACTAACCCTAACCGTAAACCATACCCTACGCTGTAATCTCACCCGTACCCTAACTCGTAACCTATGCCGTACCCTAACCCTAACCCTAACCCTAACCCATACGCTACGCCGTATCCTCACCCGTAGCCTAACCCGTATCCTAAGCCGTACCCTAACCCTAAACCTAACCCTAACCTATACCCAACGCCGTACCCTCACCTGTACCCTAACCCGTACCCTAACTCGTACCCTAAACCTAACCCTAACCCTAACCCTTACGCTACGCCGTACCCTCACCCGTAACCTAACCCGGATCCTAAGCCGTACCCTAACCCTAACCCTAACCCTAACCTATATCCTACGCCTTACCCTCACCCGTACCCTAACCCGTACCCTAAGCCGTACCCTAACCCTAACCCTAACCCTAACCCTAACCCTAACCCCTACCCTACGCCGTACCCTCACCCGTACCCTATCCCATACCCTAAGCCGTACCCTAACCCTAACACTAACCCTAACCCTAACCCTAACCCTAAACTACCCTTGACTGCTTTTGCCTCCATTAGATTTCCTAAGCACTAGTGTTTTAAGGAACAGGTTAAAAAGAAAATCCTAATGTGATTTTTTTATAATGTGTTTATGCTTTATCTTATCCTAGTGACTAAAATCTTCTCCATGGCTGGACCCCAAATAATATTCCTTTACGTGCTAAGTGGTATCTAGAGAGTGGGATAGGTTTAATAAATACCCTAATCCTAACGTGTACCCTAACCCTAATCCATACCCTAACCCTAACGCGTACCCTAACCCTAACCCAAACACTAACCCTAACACGTACGCTAATCCTAACCGTACCCTAAACCAATCCCTAACCCTAAAACTAAACCTAACCCTAACCCTAACCCTAACCCATACCCTACGCCGAACCCTCACCAGTACCCTAACCCGTACCCTAAGCCGTACCCTAACCCTAACCCTAACCCATACGCTACGCCGTACCCTCACCCGTACCCTAACTCGTACCCTAAGCCGTACCCTAACCCTAACCCTAACCCTAACCTATACCCTGTGCCATACCCTCACCCGTACCCTAACTCGTACCCTAAGCCGTACCCTAACCCTAACTCTAAACCTAACCCTAACCCTAACCCATAGCCTATGCCGTACCCTCACCCGTACCTTAACCCATACCCTAAGCCGTACCCTAACCCTTACCCTAACCCTAACCCTTACCCTCAACTACCCTTGACTGCTTCTGCCTCCAATAGTTTTCCTAAACACTAGTGTTTTGTGGAACAATTTAAAAAGAAAATCCTAATGTGATTTCTTTGTAATGTGTGTGTTCTTTATCTTATCCTAGTGTCTAAAATCTTCTCCATGGCTGGACCCCAAATAATATTCCTTTACATGCTAAGTGGTATCTAGAGAGTGGGATAGGTTTAATAAATACCCTAACCCTAACGTGTACCCTAACCCTAACCCATACCTTAACCCATACCCTAATCCTAACCTGCACCCTAAACCTAGCCCGAACCCTAAAACTAACCCTAATCCTAACCCTAACCCATACCCTAAGCCATACCCTAACCCTTACTCTAAGCCGTACCCTAACCCTAAACCGAACCCAAACCCTTACCCTAACCCTAACCCTAAACCCTAAACCCAACCCTAACCCTAACCCTAACCCTGACACTCTCCCTAATTAAGGCCGTGACACTGTCTTTAAATAATGTCCTGATGCAGTTCTTACCTGAGATGCTGATGCTCTCACTAAGACCTTGAAGTCTCTATCTGAAAAACTGACACTGTCTGTAACTAATTTCCTGACTTTTTCTTTAACTAACCTCCTAATTTTGTCCCTAAATAACGCCCTGAAACTGGTCCTAACTATGGCCCTGATGCTGACCCTATCTAAGGCCCTGACGATGTCCCTAATAGACTTAGATGTCCCTCACTGTTGTCCTGATCCTGTCCATTACTAATGCCCTGAATATGTGCCTACGTAAGTCTCTGACCCTGTCCTAAGGCCCTGACCCTGTTCCTAAGTAAGGGCCTTGACGCTGTCTCTACAGAATGCCCTGACACTGCCCCTAAATAACGGCCTGACACTGGTCCCAAGTATGGACCTGATCCTGTCCATAACTAAGGCCCTGAAGTTGTCCCTCATTAAGTCTCTGACACTGCCCTTAATAAGCCCCTAAACCATGTCCCTAGCTAATGGCCTAAGCTATAACTTACAAAGTCCCTAACACTATCCCCAAGACGCTGACAGCCTCCCTAACTTAGGCTTTGATGCTGTCCCTTAGTGCTTAAGTGGTCACAAAATCACACCCTGATTCTATTACTAAGGCCCTGAATATATCCCTAAGAAAGTCTCTGAAGTGTCCCTAACTAACGGCCTAAACTGTCTCTTACTAAGGCCTTCAAGTTATCTCTGAGGGCCTGACAACACTGTCCCTAACAAAGGGCCTGTTGCTGGCCCTAACTAACGTCCTGATGCTGAACCTTACTGAGGCCCTGATGCTCTTCCTAACTAAGGCCTTGATGCCGATTCTACCTGAGGCCCTAAAACTGTCTGTGACTAATGACCTGACTCTTTCCCTAACTAACACCCTAATTTTGTCCCTCATTAATGCCCTGACAATGGTCGACACTACAGCCCTGATGCTGGCCCAATCTAAGACCTTGACGATGTCCCTAATAGCCTTAGATGTCCCTCACTGTTGGCCTGACCCTGTCCCTAACCAAGGCCCTGACCCTCTTCCTAAAGCTGTGATGATGTCTCTACCTGAGGCACTGACACTGTCTATAATAATGGCCGACTCTTTCCCTAACACCCTGATGCTGCCCCTAATAGCCTCATGTATCTCTCAATAATGCCCTAATCCTGTCCATAACTAAGGCCCTGAATATGTCCTTAAGTAAGTCTCTGATGCTGTCCTTAACTAAGGCCCTGATACTCTCTATACCTAAGGCACTGACACTATCTATAATAATGGCCTGACTCTTTCCCTAACTAACACCCTGATGCTATCCCTAATTGAGGCCCTGAAGATGTCCCTAATACCTTTAGGTGTTCCTCAGTATCACCCTGATCCTGTCCATAACTAAGGCCCTGAATATGTCCCTAGGTACATCTCTGACACTGTCCCTAACTAAGGCCCTGATGCTGTCTCTACCTCAGAACCTGACGTTCTAATGTCCAGACTCTCCCTAACTAACATCCTGACGCTGCCCCTAAGTGAGGCCCTGACACTCTTAACTAAGGACTTGCTGCTGTCCCTACCTAAAACCCTGACACTGCCTGTAACTAATGACCTGACTCTTTCCCTAATTAACACCCTAGTTTTGGCCCTAACTAAAGCCCTGACACTGGTTCTAATTATGGCCATGATGCTGGCTCTAAGGCCCTGAAGATATCCCTAAGTAACAGCCTGAATTGTGTCTAACGAAGGCTCTCACGTTATCTCTAACTTAGGCCCTGACGCTGTCCCTTATAGTCTAAGCTGTCATTAAATAATGCCCTGATCCTGTCCATAACTAAGGCTCTGAATATGTCCCTAAGTACATCTCTGATGATGTCCCTAACAGCCTGAACCGTCTCTTCAAGTTATCTCTGAGGATCTGACACTGGCCCTTACTAAGGCCTCACCCCAGGGTTGTCCCAGGCTGCTGGGCAGTTTTCTCTTGTCCTCATCTCTAGCCAGCTGCCTGCCATTGGCCACTCTAAGATTCTGCGATGCAGTGGTCCCACGTGGGATGTGCCTGTGTAGGCTCACCTGCAGGAGGAGAGTCATGGCCACTCCGCCCTCCAGGGGACTGCGGCTCAGCCAGCGTCTGGACACAGGGTTCTGTGTCCTTGTTTGTTGTAAACCCCTTGGAGTTACCTCTAACATTTTTTAAATGGATCTCCCCCTCAGCATATTTATGATTTAAATTATTTACCACATTAAAATTCAGGAATGACATTATTAGAATGAGCAGGAAGACACAGGATGCCCCCCCCCAATGATCTATTACTGGGAGGATTTAAAATTCTAATGAGAAAACACTCACTCTCCTCTTCCTCTTGGGCGTCAGCACAAGGCGGGAATCAGCTGCATTCTTTATTTATCCCTCTGATTTTCCAGAACATTTCCTTCAAGGAGAAATCTCTGGGCTCTGTGGGAACTGTGAGTGGTGACCATCCGGTAAATCTGAGACTGAAAAGAAAGAGGAAAAGAGATAGAGGAGGAGATGAGAATTGGTGATGGGGAGAAACAGGGGCATCCACGTTCAATCTCAGGCTGAGAGTCTGGGTTAATCTCCAACGAACCTAAGGACCACCAGGAGCTGGTCCCACTGGCCTTGTCACCTGGTATGGGGATTGGGGACAGCCAAACCACCATGGCCACTTTCAGAGAAATAAAGAAGGTGGGAGGGCACCCCTGGGAGCCAGGTTGAAAATGGTCATGCTGTGAAATAATAAGATGCCCTTTTCAGAAAAGTGAAGACGGTTCTCTTGGTTCTCAAAGACTTGCAAATACTGTGTCCTTCTGGAGGCATGCTGAAGGCTTCAGCCTTTGAGGGCAGTAATGGGAGTGCATCTGGGCTCAAAACCATCCAGCACTCACTCCTTGAGGGTGCAGAGGATGACCAGTGTCCTCCCCTCGGGTGCTGTGGGGCCTGAGATCCCCTGATCACCGAGGACGGGAGGGGCCGCACAGACACTCCACTGGACCACCGGGGGCTTGGCTGGTGGGCTACAGTCCTTTATCAGATACATGGTTTGCAAACATCTTGTGCCATTTTGGATGGTGGATTATCTTATTCCTTGCTCCTTTTATACACAACTGTTTTTCATTTTGAGGAAGTCCAATTCATCTATCTTGTCTTTTGTTGCTTGTGCTTTTGGTAGCAGATCTAAGAAATCATGACCAAATCCAAGGTCATGAAGATTTACTCTCATGTTTTCTTCTACGAGTTTTATAATTTTGGTTCTTGCATCTAGGCCTTTGGTCCATTTTGCGTTGATTTTTGTATATGGCGTGAGGGGAGGTAAGGGTCCAAGTTTATTCTTCTGCACGTGGGTATCCAGTCGTTCCAGAACCTGTGCTAACTGTTTGGGAGAAAATACGTGCAAATAATGCGACCAACAAGGGCCTAATTCTAAAATATACAAACAGCTCATACAACTCAAAAAAGAAAAAAGAATCAAAAAATAGGCAGAAGGTCTAAATAGACATTTCTGCAAAGACATACAGATGGCCAATAGGCACATGAAAAGATGCTCCACATCGCTAATTATTAGAGAATGCAAATCAAAACTACAGTGAGTTATCACTTCATAGTGGTCAGAATGGCCATCATTAAAATGTCTAGAAATAAATGCTGGAGGGGGTGTGGAGAAAAGGGAACCCTCCTACACTACTGGTGGGAATGTAAATTGATGCAGCCACTATGGAAAACAGTATGGAGGTTCCTCAAAAACTAAAAATAGAATTACCATATGAACCAGCAATCCCACTCCTGGGCACATATCCAGACAAAACTATAATTTGAAAAGATACATGCACCCCAGCATTCACAGCAGCACTATTCACAATAGGCAAGACATGGAAGCAACCTGAATGTCCCTCAACAGATGAATGGATATAGAAGATGTGATACATATATACAATGGAATATTACTCAGCCGTAAAACAGAATGAAATAATGCCATCTGCAGCTACATGGATGGACCTAGAGATTATCATACAAAGTGAAGTAAGTCAGACAGAGAACGACAAATACCATATGATATCACTTATATGTGGATTATAAAATGAGACCCAAATGAACCTATCTACAGAACAAAAACAGACTCTCAAATATAGAAAACAGACTTGTGGTTGTCAAGGGGAAGACAGGCAAGAGAGATGGATTGGGAGTTTGGGATTAGTAGATACAAATTATTATATATAGGATGGATAAACAAGGTCTTACTGTATAGCACAGGGAACTATATTCAATACCCTGTAATAAACCATAATGGAAAAGAATACGAAAAATATGTATATATGTATGTATGTATATATGAATCACTTTGCTGTACAGTAGAAATTAACACAACATTGTAGGTCAACTATACTTCAGTATCAATTAGTTTGAAGGCACTTTTATAAATTAGGCCTTATTTCTCTTGTCCTTTCATCCTGGGACAAATGTATAACAGAAACTAACCTGGATTACTCCGGGATGAACTCATATCACACAGAACTTTAATTGTTGAACAAACCATGAATACCAGTTACACCATGGGATGTCCTGATCCAATATGAAGTTTGTATACCTTGCATCAAGCCTGCAGATTCCACTAAATTTGGAAATTCAAACTGAAATGAAGCCACCTATCCCATGACTTCTCCACAACTAGTTATACAACATCAATTGGAAACCATATACAATCAAATGAATGCAGACAGAAACAACTATAGCCTTCCTTTTTTTTCCTTTTAGATAAAGACGGTATTTAAGGTGATGTCTTGGGCCGTTTCAGGGTGTTACTCAATTTCCTGGGTATCTGCCATGCACACAGGAAGTACATGTTAGTTAACTTGTTTGTGCAACTATATGAAGGTAGTTAATACCACAAAACTGTATACGTAAAGTGAATTAAATGCTAAAGTCATGTTTTGTATTTTTAATGACAAAGAAAAAAAAGTGTAGCGCTGATATTTGTTACAAAAATGAACATTAAAAACATTCTTAGTGAAAAAGCCATACAGAAAAGGCCACCTAGATCCCATATTCATCTTGCCTGCTTCAAATCCATCAAGGTTGTCCAAATGAGGGGGAAACTCAGTAATGGTTCCAGAAAAAGAAAACTGGATCAGGATGGAAAAAGACATTTTCATACAGTTGGGACAGCAGGTGAAAGTTGAAGTGGGGCTGAGTATTAAATAATAGTGTGGACACCAGGATTTCCTCATTTAGGGGTTATGTGCTGGTTCCTTGGGCAAAACACACTGAGCATTTTGTGTGAAGTGGCAAATGGGAGTACTTTTTGCCATTATTGCAACTTTTCTGTACATTTTAAATTACTGGAAAGTAAATTACTTTTCTAGACAACCATGTCAGTATCATGCCAGAAAATCAGATAAGACAGACATCAAATTTTGTTATAGGGGCCAAGACTCACCCAGACCAAGTTCAACCAAAGTTGTGATACTTATTTCCCTTGTAGGAGTCCGCATGGTATTAAGAGGCACTGTGGGAAGAGTATATTAGTAGCTACCATGTCTTGGGTCCTGTGGATTACCTGGGGTGCAGTAGAAACTGAGATTTTAGTATTGCAATTTTTCACATTACTTCAAAAAATATGTTAAAAAATGAATTCAGTAAAGTTGCAAAATATGGAATCAATATACACAAATCAGTTTTGTTTCTATACACTAATAATGAACCACCAGCAAGAAAAATTAAGAAAACAATCCCATTTACAATTCCATCAAAAAGAACAAACTATTTAGCAATAAATTTAACCAAGGACATGAAAGATGTATACTCAGAAAACTATAAAGCATTGATAAAGAAACTGAAGACACAATAGAAAACAATATTCCATGCTCATGCATCAGAAAAATTACTATTATTAAAATGTTTATTCTACCCAAAGCCATGAACAAACAGTGCCAGGAAAACTAGACACCAGACTCCAAAGAACGACACTGGTCACCATCTACACTGCACATAAAACTAACTAAAAGCACACAGTATTCCACATTAAACCCTTTCTCTCCTGAGGCCCCTGAAGATGCACCCCACCCACCCAGCAGTCAGCTGCACAGGAAGATTCTCCACACTTGCTCATTTTTTCCTCTTGTGGAGTCTCCTCACCAGTGGTTCCTGAGAAAACCCAGCTGCTGTCAGTGTGGACAATGCCTCATGGTCCAGAAACCTAAGCCCTGACAGGAGACAAAGCTCCTGTCTGCTTGTCACAGAGCAAAGTCTGTGGGCAGGGTGCACCTGTGCCCCCAGGGTCAGACAGGTGGGTTCAGCGCCCCCTGTGGGACGTCAGAGAAGTGCCGGGAACACTGCACTCACAAACCCAGAGGCCTCATCCGGAAGGCAGTTCTGCTGTATATACTAAAGTTTGGAAATCCAAACTGAAATGGAGCCAAGTATCTCACTGTATCTTCTCAAAAGATGGTTAAGGAGCAATTCATTACAAACCATATGTAATGAAATGAATGTAAACACAAACTTTACAACTTAAACCAAAATTCACTCAAAATTGCCCATAGACAAATTTAAATTACCAAACTATAAAAATCCTAGAAAAAAAAAAGATAATCTACATGATTTTGGATCTGGTGACCTTATTCAGAAAACCGGAAGACAAACCACAAACTGCAAGAAACTATTTCCAAAACACATATCTGATAAAGGATTTGTACTCAAATTATGCCAACAACGCCATTAAAATTTGGTAAAGATTGAAACACACACCTGGCCCAAGAAGATAAACAGGCAGTAAATAAGCATACAAGAATATACTCAAGACGCTGGTGGAATGCATGCACAACCAACTTCGGAAGACAGTTTGGCAGTTTTTTCCAAATCTAAAAAGTTTCACCTTAGGATCCAAGAAGTGTACCTCTTGTATTTAGACAACTGCTTTGAAAAACTGTGTTCAAACCGAAACTAGCATCAAGTAATGCACAGCAGCTCTATTCATAATGGCTAAAAACTTAAAGATATCAATATGTCCTTCTGTAGATGAATTCATAAGCAAATTAGGGCACATACATGGCAAGGGGAGAAGAATACACCACCCCAAAATATGCCCATTTGACAAAAGGATTATTTTGCACTGATTAAGAAACAGCAGACTCAAGAGAATCTTTCAAAACCAAGTAGAAAATGCCCTATTAGGAGGTAAATTTATATTTATTAAGGATATCTCCATTTGTAAGGGTATGTCCCTCTCTGGACCAGGAATTGAATGACGACTAAGTATCAAGAAAAGCTTGTTGGGACTTCCCTGCTGGTCCAGTGGTTAACACTCCATGCTCCCAATGCAGGGGACCAGGGTTCAAGCCCTGGTCAGGGAACTAGATCCCGCAAGCTGCAATTAAGAGCCCACATGCCGCAACTAAAGATTCCACAGGCCGCAACTGAGACCCAGCGCAGCCAAATAAATAAATGTTTTTTTTTAAAAAAAAAAACCTTGTCAACGAAATAGGCCTGGATGTAAATCTGTGTAACAACCATACCCTTGTTTACTCTGCTTTGCCTAATAACCTCCCTTAAATGGCTTCCTCCATTCCCTAATATCTTTCTTTTGTTCTCAGTGGAAGATAGCATTTAAGGTAACGGCTTGGGCCATTTCAGGGAGTGACTCAGTTTTCCTGGGTATCTTTCAAGTATACAGGAGGTATGCATGGTATATATTAAACTTCTGATTGTTTTCTCTAGTTTATCTCTTTTTCATTACAAGGGAGATCTCAATAAAGAACATAGAAGGGTAGAGGGAAAATTATTTTTCCTCTAATATACATGCAATGCAATAGTATTCAGAGATATAAAGGAATGGACCATCAACCCGTGCAAAAAAAAAAAGATACATCTAACACTTACATTGCTAAGTGAAAGAATCCAGTCTGAAGTGCTACACACTGTATGGCCTCATTTATATGACATTCTAGAAAAGGCAAAACTGACATGGTAAACAGTGTATGGAATATGTGGTTGAAATAGTCCACATGATACTTTAGTGGTGAATACCTGTCACTATGCATTTGTCTACACCGACAGATTTTTACAACCCAACAAGTAAATTACAATCTATTCAAACTTAGCTACTTAGGATATGGGAGTGTCAAAGACTGGAATACAGAATGTAACAAAGAATCTAACTGATTCAGAAATGTATGAAAAAACTCACTGTTGGTAGTGGGACAAATGGGCTGACCTAAGTTAACTTTGGAAATACACAGAACCTGTAGGCCAAAGACAAAATGTGCCATACATACACAGTGGACTCTATGTTCTTTCCATGAGGGGTAGTAGCTAATAGTACTGAAACTACTATATCAGTAATTGAATGGAACAAGCACTGAATTTAATAAATGACAAATGGTGGAAGCCAGGTTTCCTACCACTGGAGTGGGATGTTACAGTCAAACAAAGGGAGAAGGTTACAATATCCATGTCATAACAGATCCGGTTGGAGATACCAGTATAAACTATCTTTAGCCTACACATAGTTCCACATGGAAATCTTTATAATTATGTGTATATGCATAGGCTGGGATACATGCATATATTTCCACGCACTGTCAGCTGAGCATATTTAGCTCCCACATGTAAGTTTTTAATACCATTCTCTAATAAAAGGAACAAGGGCTCTTTGAAGAAAGGGCTGATGCTAGGACTGAGACAGTAAATATATGAAGCAGGATAATCTTAAAATATCAGAAAGTAAAGAAGTACCAAAAATTTTAAAAACCCACAAAAGAAAAATTATGTAAAATGAAAACAGGAGCAAATGCAAAAATCTCTCAACAGCCAAAGCAAGAATTAACTAAGCAGTCTAATAATGTAGTGCTGGATTATAACCAAAAGTTTATAATAATTATTCACGTGTCCAAACTGGTAAAAATAAATTACATAGTTTTTGATGAATGGTGTTAAATAGAAATCTCCTATGCAGAAAGCCTCTAAACAATTTATATAGCCACTCAGCTGTCCATCAAGGGTGTGAAGCTAACCCCTCTCTCCTCAAGTGTGGGTTCTGCATTATGACTTCCTCCTAAATAAGACACACAGGATGGACATGGGAAAATATTAACTTCACTGTGGGAACACTTGACAAACACTACCTCAGCTAGGTGACCAAAGTTGAGAATATAAGTGAGAAGTTCCCTTGAGAGCCTGTCCTCTTGATATACAGTGAAGAGGAAGCACTTCACCTCTGTGATCTGCATTTTCAAAGCCAAGTCTAACCACGACAAAAACACCAAGCAAATCCCAGTGCCCGGCAGTCTATAAAATACCTGACCAGTCCTCCTCCACACTGTCAAGGTCATGGAAACAAGGAGAGTCTGAGCAACTGTCAAAGCCCAGAAGAGACTAAACAGACATGATGACCCCATGGCCTTTGAGATCCTGGAACAAGGAAAGGTATAACAAAGGGAACATGAATAGGGACTTCGGTTAATAATAGAGTATCAATATTTGTTCATTATTTGTCATGATTCTGTAGAAAATTAGACAGGAAAAATTAAACGTCAAATAAGAGAAACCTACTGTAACAAACTGGAAATCCAGAAGAAACAGGTGATTTCTTTGTAAAAACTCATTACCAAAATGAACACTAAATTAAGGAAAATACAAAAAGACCAATTAATTACTGAGGAACCTCTTCCCCATACTGGTTATCCTATCACTGTTCCAGGGTTTCCCTCTCCCGGGACAGGGAAGGAACAGGGACAGAGCTGTTTGGCAGCTCCACTAATATCTGGTCCCACCCAGAATCTTCATCTCCCCCAGCCATGCCTACCCAGTGAGGACACCTGAGGAAGGATCAGGGATTATTGATTCAGATATATCAACTACAAATTTTTCTTTTCCCAGCGACTGGACACACTTACTGAAGTAAAATAAATTAGTATTTACTTACTGTCCTCCCAAGACTGCAAGAAGTTCTTTCACTTACTGACAAGTCAGGATCGTTGGTGGTGGTAAACTCAAGTCTCTTTCCTTGGGCATCAGGTCCTCACATCTTAGAGGCTGGCCCAAAACAGCCCATGTGCCCTCAGAAGACACACAGACCTCATTCCTGCCCCTGAGAGGTGGGAGCCCTTGAGTTATGCCATCTCCCTGGCCATATTAATTGCCCATCCCTGAAAAACAATACTGCTCATTTTCTAGTATCTTCTCTCTCATTTACTAAGTGAAGAAACCAAATGCTAGGGTGGTAAGGAAACTCTTGTGCAATGAAGTAATGGGAGGCTCAAGAATTATTCCATGCCATGGAACCCATAATTGGCAGGCTTTCCAGAGGCCACATGGATGCATATGGCTCTCCAAGACAATGCAGCCTCAGTGTGAACCTCCCATTGGGAGGTCCAGGTGCTCCCATATCTTTGATTCTTAATGAATATGAATGTCAAAAGTTTCTAACGACTGAAAAGACAAAGGATTGCAGGGCCATGGTCTCCTGTATGGTTGTTGTGTCAGGGACACACTCCAATGTTTAGAGGATTATTACTTCTCTTGGCAGCCTATGAGGCTGTGAGGGGGAGGACTTTTTCTCAACCACATGGATGTTGGTAATTGAAACTTCTCAAAGGAATGTCTACACTGCCCAGGTAGCTGTTGAATTGCCCGTAACTATACATGAGGGCCTGACAATGCCCAGGCTGGACTGAGCTAGAGGACCACAGATGCCTGCCTGGATAGTCAGAGGTCAAGGGCTGTCCTGCCTGAGGCTTGATCATCTACTCATGCCCACTCAGATGGGACAAAGGATGCCTCCAGTGCCAAGAGGGCCCCACCAGCCCTTAAGAAGGCAGCAGCTGGGGGCTGGCAGGTCACTGCACCCAGTCCTGTATAAATCCACACATGTCCACTGAGTGCCCTCCTGTCTGGGCTGTGCTGGAATCTGGGGCTGCCCAGGCAGGGTAGGGCCAGCATCACCCTTCCCAGGTAGGAGGGCAGAAGGAAACCATGCATGACTTCTGACACCCTCTCCAATCCTTGACAGAGGTTGAGTTGGATAAGAAACAGTCCGAGACAAGAACAGACATTTCATTCTTCTTTCAGAGCCCAGGACTGAGGGAAGGGACGCCAGAAAAACAGTTATTGACCTCAGCTCCCTGACTCTTGTTTGACCCTGGGCAAGTCCTATCCATTCTGGAGGCTTGAGAGAGAAAGAGAGGGGAGGGCAATGAGGGCCAATTGTGCTTAAACCTAACTCTAACCTTTACCCTAAGAACCCTAACCTCTAACCTTAACCCCCTAACAACCCTAGCCCCAGACCCCTAGACCCTCGCCCCTGACCCCTAAACTCTAATCCCCGGCCCTGACCCTTTAACCACAACCCTCTACCATGACTCTCCAACAATGACCCATAACCCTAAACCGTGACCCCTGAACCCTCACACTGACTCAATCCCAGGCCTAAAGCCCGGCCTAGTGGGTACCAAGGGATGACTGTATGAACTCTCAAATAAACCAAGGAACTAAATCTTCCTGACCATGAATTTAGCAATGGTTTCTTAGATTTGACAGTAAAGCATAAGAAATGAAAGAAAAAAATAGATAACTTGGATTTCCTCAAGATTACAAACCTTTGTGCAACAAAAGAGGCTCTCCAGAAAGTAAAAAGACAGCCCACAGAATGGAAGATAATATTGGCACATTATATATCTGATAAGACTCTTTACCGAGAATATACCCAGGACTTTTACAACTCATCAACAAAAAGACAAACAATAAAATTTTTGAAACAGACAAATGACTTGCATGGACTGCTCTCCAGGCAAGACATACAAATGGTCAACAAGGACATGAAAAGATGTCAAACATCAGTAGTCATGATGAAAATGCAAATTAAAGCCACAGTGTGATGCCCCTTCACACACACTAGAATAAAAATAAATTTTTAAATAAATTTTTAAATAAATTTTAAAATATATAAATAAAAATAACAAATGTTGGCAACAATGTAGAGAAATTAGAACCCTTAAAAGTTACTTGTGGAGATGTACAATGGTGTAGTCTATGTGTACAAAACTTTAGCATTTACTCAAAAATATAATTACCATGTGGTTCAACAACTCCACTCCTAGATATATACCCAAAATATGGAAAACAGGTGTTCAAACAAAAACTTGTTCACCAATTATTCATAGCAGCACTGTTCACAATAGCCCAAGGTAGAAAAGATTTAAATGTCCATCAGCAGGTAAACAGATAAGCAAAATAAGGTAGATCCATAAGCTGCATTATTCTGTCATATAAAAGAATAAAGTAAAATTATACAGCCACTGTGGAATACTGTATGGTGGCTCCTCAAAAACATGGAAAATGTATGATCCCTTGATTCTGCTCCAGGGTGTACACCCAAAATATTAGAAAGCAAGGACTGGAACAGATATCTGTACCCCATATTCATAGCAACATTATTCACAATTTCCAGCCAAAAGGTGGAAGCAACACAACACATCCTTCAACAGATGAATGGATAAGTACAGTGTAGTATATACACAATGGAATATGATTCAACCTTTAAAACTAAGGTAATTCTCACACATGCTACAATGTGGTTGAACCTTGAAGTCATTATGCTAAGTGAAACAAGCCAGACACAAAAAGGACAAACGTTCTATGATTCCACGAGTATGAGGTATCCAGATAAGTCAAATTCAAAGACAAAGTAGAATAAGGTTGCCAGGGGTTGAGGTGAGTTAGTGTTTAATGCCTACGGTTTCATATGGGGAAAATATCTGGAGATGGATGGTGAGGATATTTTTACAACAATGTGAATGTAGTTAATGCCATACAACTGTATACTTAAAAATGGTTTAAATGGGGCTTCCCTCACGGCACAGTGGTTAAGAATCTGCCTGCCAATGCAGGGGACATGGGTTCAAGCGCTGGTCCTGGAAGATCCCGCATGCCGTGGAGCAGCTAAGCCCGTGTGCCACAACTACTGAGCCTGCGTTCTAGAGCCTGCGAGCCACAACTACTGAAGCCCGTGTGCCTAGAGCCCGTGCTCCACAACAAGAGAAGCCACCGCAACGAGAAGCCTGCACACAGCAATGAAGAGTAGCCCCCGCTCGCCGCAACTAGAGAAAGCCTGCACACAGCAACAAAGACACGACACAGCCAAAAAATAAAAAATAAAATAAAATTTTTAAAAAAGCTTTAAAAAAGCGGTTTAAATGGTAAATGTTATGTATTTTTAATCACGATGGAAAAAATGAATGAAATAATCATCAATGTTACAATGTGGATAAACACTGCAAACATCCTAAGTGAAAGAAGCCACACAGAAAAACCACCCAGATCATGCTCATCTTGTACACTCTAAGTCCAGCAAGGTTTTTAAAGTGAGGAAAAGCCCCAGTGATGGTTCCAAGAAAAGAAAACTGGATTCGAATGGAAAATATATTTCCACAAAGCTGGGGCAGCTGGTGAAAGTTGAAGCAGGTCTGGGGATAGGATTATAATGTGGAAACCATAATTATTCCTCATTTTGGGGTTATGTGCTGGTTCCCTGGGAGAGTGGCCCTCCCACTCTCACAGGGTAAAACAAACTGGAGTATTTTGTGAATGTGGAAAACTTGATACTGCTATTTGAAGTTTTTTATACACTTGAAATTTACTAGAAAATAAAGTACTTATCAAAACAACCATGCCATACCACGCCAGAAATACAGACATCAAACTTTGTTATAGAGGCCAAGCTCTACCCAGATCCAGCTCACCCACAGTGGTGATGCCAATCACCCTTGTAGGAGTCCACATACTACAAGAGGCACCATTGGAAGATTACATTGGGAGCCACTATGTCTTGGGTGCTGTGGATGACCTAGATGTAGTTGAAACAGTGGGATTTCTGAATTCTAGTTTTCCATATTCAACCACCAAAAAACTGTTACAACTAAAAGATGAATTCAGTAAAGCTGCAGGATACAAAAAAAAGAAAAATCAATGCACAAAAATCATTTGTGATTCTATACACTGATAATGAACCATCAGAAAAGGAATTTTTTAAAAAAATCCCACTTACAATTGCATCCAAAAAGATAACTAGGAGTAAATTTAACCAAGGACGTGAAGGACCTGCACACTGAAAACTGGAAGACACTGATAAAGGAAACTGAACAGACAAAAATAAATGGAAAGATACCCCGTGCTCATGGGTAAAAAGAATATTTTGAAAATATGCATTCTAAGGTGGGACTTTCCTGGCCGTCCAGGGGTTGGGACTCTGTGCTCCCACTGCAGGGGGCGCAGGTTCGATCCCTGGTTGGGGAACTAAGATCCCGCATCATGCATGCCACATGGTGTGGCCCAAAATTTTTTTCTTAATTTTAAAAAATATGCATTCTAGCCAAATTAATGTACACATTCAACACAATCCCTACCAAAAGTCCAACGACATTTTCCATAGAAACAGAGCAAACAATCTTAAGATGTGTGTGGAACCACAAAGGACCCAGAAGAGCCAAAGCCACCCTGAGGAAGGAGAACGGGCTGGAGGCATCTCGCTCCCTGACTTCACACTTCATTACGAAGCTACAGTCCCAAAAAAGTGTGGAATTGGCACAAAAACAGGCGCACAGACCAGAGGAACAGAGCAGAGAGCCCAGGAATCAACCTACAGGTATGTGATCAGTTAATTCACAAGAAAGGAGCCAAGAACATACACCAGGGAAAGGACAGTCCCCTCAAGAAATGGTGCTGGGAAAACCAGGCTCCACACGCCAAAGAACAACACTGCACTCTGTCTACACCACACACAAAAGCGGCCAAAAACCCAGTTTTCCACATCAAGCCCTTCCTCTCCTGGGTCCTCTGAAGACAGACACCCTCAGCGGTCAGCCATGCACAGGAACCTTCTCCCCACATTTCCTCACCTTTTCCCTCAGTGGCGTCACCTCCCAGCAGGTCCTGAGGAGACCAGGCTCCTCTCAGCATGAACTGGACCCCACAGTGTCCCTAAGCTGAAGCCTCAGGGGATCCTGAGGAGACTCGGCCTCTGTTAGTGTGGACTCGACCCCAGCTTGTCCTGAAACCTGGCTGTCAGCGTGGACGCAACCCGCGTGTCCCAGAAGCCAAAGCCCCAGTGGGTCCTGAGGAGACAGGGCTCCTCTCAGCATGAACGTGAACAGCATGATCTGAACAGACATCCCGCCAAAAAAAGATATACAGATGGTAAACATCATACAGAAACAAGCTCAACATCATATACCATTAGGGAATTACAAATTAAAATCATGAGATATCACAGCACACCTATTAGCACTGCTAAACTCCAAAAATATGAAAATACCAATTGCTAGAGGGTGAGGAACAAAAGGAGCTCTCCCTCATAGCTGGGGGGATGCATGTGCAGCCACTTTGTAAAACAATTTGGCAGTTTTTTCCAAAGCTAAACAAGTCTCACGTTGGGATCCAACAATCATGCTTCCAGTATTCAGGCAACTGCTTTGAAAATCTATGTCCAAATGCAAACAAGGATGCAATTATGCACAGCAGCACTTTCATAATGGCTAAAAACTTGAAGAAATCAGGATATCCTTCAAAAGATGAATGTATAAGCAAATTGGGGTAGATCCATGTCAAGGTGAGTAGAATATGCCACCCCAAAATATGTCTCTCTGGCATAAGGATTATTGGTCTGCTTTAAAAAAAAGGGGGGCTTCCCTGGTGGCTCAGTGGTTAAGAGTCTGCCTGCCAATGCAGGGGACACGGGTTCGAGCCCTGGTCCGGGAAGATCCCACACGCCGCAGAGCAACAAAGCCCATGCTCCACAACTACTGAGCCTGCGCTCTAGAGCCCACGAGCCACAACTACTGACCCCGTGTGCCACAACTACTGAAGCCTGCACACCTAGAGCCTGTGCTCCGCGACAACAAAAGCCACAATGAGAAACCCACGCACTGCAAAGAAAAGTAGCCCCTGCTCGCCACAACCAGAGAAAAGCCTGCACGCAGCAATGAAGACCCAATGCAGCCAAAAATAAAATAATATATTCAATAAAAAATCTCAGAAAACTGAGATTGCTGTTTTATGAAAGACATTTACAATACAGAAGTCGCCATTTATAAGGGTATGTCCCTCTTTGCACCAAAAATAGAAGGATAATTAAATCTTAAGTAACTCTTTTCAATGGAGAAGTCCTGACTTAAATGTGCAAACAATCATACCCTTGTTTACTGTGCTTTGCATGATAACCTGCCATAAGTGGTCTTCCTCCCTTCCCCAGCATATTTCTTCTGTTTTTAGCTGAAGAGCTATTTAAGGGGATGGTTTTGGTCATTTCAGGGAGTGACTCAGTTTTCCTTGCTATCCCCCCTGCATTCAGAAGGTAGACATGTAATTAAACTTCTGCTTTTCTCCTGGTAATCTGTCTTTTATTACAGGGGCAGGGTGGCCTCAACCAAGAACCTGCAAAAGTAGAGGGAAAATTGTTTTTCCGCCCATACACATGCAGTGGAATACTACTCAGCAGAAAGGAATGCACCATCAGCCTATGGAAAGGCATGGATAAATCCTCAGTATATACTGCTAAGTGAAAGCATCCAGGCTGAGGAGGCTGCACACAGTATGACCCCATTGGTGACATTCTGGGAAAGGCAAAGCTACATAGATGATAAGCAGATCATGGGGTGGGGGGTTTGAAGTATTCCATGTGACATTCTAGGATGGATACCTGTCACTATGCATTTGTCTAAGCCCACAGATGTGTATAGCCCAAGGGGCCAATCATAATCTATTCAAATTTAGTTATTTAGAATGTAGGCATGTGTCAGGATGGAATACATAATGTGACAGAGTCTAACTGTGTTAGAAATATATGGAAACAACTCACTGTAGGGGATGGGATAAAAGGTGCTGACCTAAGTTACCTTTGGAAATGAATGGAATCTGTAGACTAAAGGCAAAATGGACCGTATATAAAGAGTGGGCTTTATTTTACGAAGTTCTTTCCAGGGTGTAGTAGCTAACAACTCTGAAACCTCTGCACATGTAACCTGGAAAGGAGCAATGCATACATAAATGGCAGATGGTGGGAGACAGGCTCCTCATTGTGGGAACGGGAAGTTACAGATAAGCAAGGGGAGAGCCTCTGCCCTCGTAAACCTGGATCTGGGCTTCCTGGGAGGACGCTGACTGGCCGGGGGAAACACACAGATCTTCACGCTGGGAAGACCCTGCAGACACAGGAACTTCACACCCCATCTTTCCACCCATACCTGCTGGAAACACTCAGCCCTCCATCATCAGTCAATTGCAGCGTTTAAGACATTCTCACCCCCAGGCAGATAAAGGAACATGAGGGTCTTGCTTACCCCTAAGCTGTCCCAGAATCCAGGCCCTGGGGGTGGAGCCAGGATGGGGGTGCCTGGGCTCCTGACCAGCAGGTGAGAGGAAGGAGGAAGACCAGTCCCGAGGACAGAGGTTCCCTCAAGTCTGTGAGCCCAGGAGCCCCGATGGGATTCATTCCCAGTGCGGACATGGGCAGGGCCTGCAGTGGTTCTGTGTTCCCCCTGGGCCCCTTTGATGAAGCCATGGCAACACTGGGCCCAGACGTCTCCTGGCGGTGTCTCAAACTCTGACACAGCGGTTTTACAAAGGAACAAGAGAATGGAGCTGAGCCCCTGACGGCCACTCCTTTCTGGCTCTGAGTTGCTTCCAACAGGACCGCAATCACCTGCACATAGTCTGCTGTGACCTACCTGCCCCCATTGGCCTTTCCTCTCCCTCCCTGCAATGAGTCCCGTGACATTTCCAGCCTGGACCCCTCTCCCAGGCCAGACGCCTCTGTCCAGTCACTGCACCCCCATCTCACCTTGGGGGCTAACAGGGCCCTCAGGGGACCGGGATCCTGCAGGTCTCCACACCCAGGAGCAGCCCCACCTTCCCAGGTTGCTGAGCCCAGGCACCGGGTGTAACCGAGCAGGACCCTACGGGGCCTTCCCAGGACAGACCCCTCCGCCACATCCTCTGCTGGAGCTCCTCTCTGAAGTACCTGGATAACAGCATCTGATGCACGCTTCCTGAGTTGTTTTACAGATGCTGAAACCACCACCAAACGGAAGAAATTAACTACCTGATGATCATGAACAGGTAGCCCCGGAACTTCTGGTGCCTAAGAATTTAGAGTGTTAACCGCCTGTTACCTCACCATCAACCAGAGAATTGTGCACCAGCTGATCACATACCCTGCGACCCCCCTCCATCACTTGGCCTTTAAAATTCCTTTGCTGAAATCCTTCAGGGAGTTTGGGGTTTTAGAGCACAGGCCGCCTGGCCTCCTTGTATTGGCACTTTTACAATTAAAGCTGCACTTCCCTTCACCACACCCGGTGTCAGTAGACTGGCTTTACTGCACTCGGGCAAGCGGACCCAAGTTTCATTTGGTAACACTGGGGTCTCCCAGGCTCCCACTCTCCTTGTGCCCCACTGACTGTCATCTGCTCCTCCAGAGTCTTGTTGCAGCAAAAATAGAAATGAAGTTTTCCCTCCCCTGAGAACAAGGAAAACAAAGGGAACAGCGAATAGGCTAGAGAAGAAACATAATCTGGCCTGAAAGAATTAATCACTCCTTGTTTTACTTTGTCACTAATTTGTAGTAACTAGATGTGTACTTTACAAAGCTAACCTCACTCCCTGACGCTATGTCATTTACATTCGGCACCCATCACCCCTAACTCTGTGTGAGTTACATCCCCTGCCTCTCACTCCCTAACCTTATTATGTCCAGCACTTACATTCTATACGCCCTTCATAACAAGTCACCCCCTATAGTTTTTGCATTTCAGAAACAAGGTCACTGGTCGATAAACCAGAGGCAAACGGACGCAATTACCAGACTGCCGGACCCCAATTACCGGGCAGCCTGATGCCAGCTATGACTGTTTTGAAATAATGCAAAGGAAAGGAGGAATGCAAGACCTTCACTACTTTGATCCTCATCCTATACCCCGGACTGCGAGAGCGCCACGTATAAAATCTTCCCTGATTCTCAAGGAGGGGTGCCCAGTTCTTGAGGCGCTAGCTGGTTGTGTCTTCCCTGTTGTCTGGCAGAAGAATAAAGCCATCTCTCTCTTCCTCCAAAATCCCTGTCTCCGTATTTCTGTTTGGCCTCGGTGCACAGGGAAGCCGAGATTTCGACAACAGTCTGTGGCCAGTTCCCACACTAATTCACCTCTACACCCACAGCCCTGGCCCAAGCCCGATCTTGTGCCTGGTTCCTCCATCAGGCCCTGGTAAAACTCCCTGCCCACACGGTGCACCTCACATCCCACCCCAACGTGGTCTTTCTGAAGCATAAACGAGACTGTGACCCTCTCCCACCCCAACGTGGTCTTTCTGAAGCATAAACGAGACTGTGACCCTCTCCCACCCCAACGTGGTCTTTCTGAAGCATAAACGAGACTGTGACTCTCTCCCACCTGTAATCCCCCAAATGTTTCCCCACTTCCACTAGGGTATCTGCTGGGAGAGACATCTGCCAAGGCCCTGAGAGTCCCCGGCATCCCCACGAGGCTGCTGGCTCCTGGGTTCCCTGACAGTGAGCACCTCAGCTGGCCAGGCGACATGGCAGGAAACCCCAGAACTGCTCACCTCAGGAGGGGACTGGCACGGCCACTGCCTGATCAGAGAGAGCAGAGAAGGGCTCCCCAGCTGGGACACAGACTCTGCACGAGTGGCCTCTCCCTGAGCCACTACATCACCTCGTGTGACTTGAGGGAAGGAAGGACCGAGGCACACTTGGCTCCTAAGGAGGATGGGATAGGCTCAGCCATGTCCCCACAAATTCACATGCTGAATCCCTAACACCCAGGACCTCAGGATGTGGCTGTATTTGGAGATGGGATTTTTAAAGAGGTGATCAAGGTAAAAATGAGGTCACTAGGGTGGATCCTAATCCAATAGGATTGGTGTCCTACAAGGAGAGATTAGGACACAGAGAGGCACAGGGGGAGATCATGACGACCTGGGGAGAAGATGGTTGTCTAAGCACCAAGTAGAGAGGCCTCAGGAGAAGCCAGTCTGCACACACCTTGATCTCAGACAGCATCCAGGACTGGGAGATAGGCCTGTTATTCAAGCTGCCCAGTCTGTGGTATTTGTTATGGAGGTCCTGAGCAGACTCACATGCAGGGTAACTCAGGGCTCAGACTGGACAGAGCCCACTCTCCATCCCCCTGTACGTGAGTTACAGGATCCTCAGGATCTGAGGAGGGGGACCCTGAGGAGAGACACAAGATAGAAGATGCTAGGCATTAACATGACTGCATTCATGTTAAACGTGCCTGAAGTCCATTCACACGAGATGGTTTTGTCCTGTATGTACATCGGCACCTTCGGTCTGAACTGCAGATCTTTAGCTTCACCACCTCCACTGAGAGCATTAGCTTCACCTGCTGTGGACCGTCTCCTATAGGATTTCCAGAACCACAAAGCATCGAAGCTTCACAGGATCCAGAGTCTGTGCGCTAGCGTCTGGGCGACCCTCACAGCAGGGCCGCGCAGCTGCCCATCAGAACCCATTTCCCTTTTTCCTGTTCACAGCTACCCTGCACCTCCCAGCTTTCCCACCCCTTACAGCTAGGGCGTAGTGTCTCGTGTTACCAAGGGGAAGGGGTGGAGGTGGTGGGGGCCTTGGCCAGCCTGCATCCTTGGATGGAGGGCATGATGCCCACCTGGTCACCCCACCCTGCTGGTTGGAGCCCTCACCTGGAAGCAGGGAGGAGAAACAAGGGGAACAGAGCCTGGGACCTGACACCCACCTGCCCTGGACTCTCACAAGAAGGGGACAGAGACAGCTTGAGCTTCAGCCCAGTTTTGGGAGACACTTTGTTCCAGCAACAAACTTCTGCCTTAAAAGCCAAGGTGCTTTACAAACCCCTCCCCAGCTGTCACAGAAAGTCAGGCTTAATCTCATCACACTTTTCTCAAACCCCAGCTCATGGTGAGACCACCTCTCAGGTGATGGTGCTTCAGAGCAGCCCCTTTAAAAGATCCCTGGAGTTCAGCTCTCCCAGCCCTGCCGTCAGTTTAAGGGAGAAGTTTCCTTGACAACCTTGACAAACCTGCTCAGTTTCCTTGACAACCAAGCTTCACAATCTCCCAAACTCTTCTCCTTCAAACATCCCTATTCTAGGCTTGATGAGCCTAAAGTGACAGTGCTGTCATCATGTGCCAGAGAGTGACTCCTCCAAGCCCGTAGTTCCTGGTTACATGATGCTATTGATGATGAAATCCCAGAAGAGCCAGCTTTGCAAGGTAACCACTTCTGGACTCGGCACTGGGTCCCTTTCCACGGACAGAGTGGAGTGGCTGTTTCCACGGGGCCCGTGGTGGAAGAGCTCACCTAATGCTGCCAGGACTTCATCCCTTCCAGGTGATTCCAGGGTCCTCATTCTCCCCAGACCCCCACCCACATGGCTGCTGTCTGTGCCAGTCTATACGGGACCTTGGCAATCTCCTAAAATGAGGGTTATTTTATACACAGGTTGAATGCTGACCCCAAAAATGTGCCCCCCCCAGAACACGTGAACAGGACCATATCTGGGAAAAGGGTCTTTGTATATGTAGTTAAGGATCTCAGGGTGAGGTCATCTTGGGTTAGGGTGGCCCTCAATCCAACTGAGAGAGTCCTTATGAGAAACAAAAGAAGAGAAACACAGACTTAGAGAAGCCACGTGAAGACAGAGGCAGAGACGGGAGGGATGCAGCCACAGGCCTGGGGACGCCTGGAGCCCCCAGAAGCTGGAAAAGGCAGGAAGAACCCTATCCTGGAGCCTTTGGAGAGACTTCCATCCTCCAACACCTTGATCTCAGATGTCTGGTCTCCAGGACTGGGGGAGGATGAATTCCTGTTGTTTTAAACCACCCATCTTGTGGTCATTTGTTACAGAAGCCACAGAACGGTCACACAGACCCTGCTCTGTAGGATCCTGGAAGTGTGGGTCTCATTAAAGGCCAACAGAGGCTGGATTGTAGAGCCCTTAGAGTCAGCATTGGGCCCCAGAAATCCTAAAGCAGTGGCTGGACACCAGAACGTTGAGGGGTCAGTCAGAAGCCCAACCCTAAGGGTGCCGGCTGCACACGGTCTCCCCAGGTTTTTACGCCTGTACATGCATAAAATAAGTATTTCCATCCTGATTCAGGACCTCTGTTATCACCGTTCACGTTGCTAATTAAGAACCCACTAGTTACACAGATGAAAACCCTATCAGGACACTTGGTCCAGTGGTAAACAATTCTGAAGTTGGTCACAGGTGGGGAATCATCTCCCATGCAGCCAGCAGCCCCCACACAAGGAGCGTCCTCATTGCAAAGCTGGGGGACCGTGAGGCGTCTCTGAGTAAACGTGAGCTGAGCCCCAGGCCAACTGCTGCAGAACTTTTCCCACCCTTCCCAGGTAAAACACCTGAATGTATGCAAGGACTTCAAAGCCTAGAGGAAGGGGCTTGGAGTCACACCAGCGACAACACGCAGGCCGACTTGGTGCCTGCAGGCCAGCCAGGATGGTCCTGGCCCCGGGCACTCTTCTGGAAGCTTTCCATTTCCCTGCCTGAGGTACCCCTCCTGTCCCAGCCCCCACTGCTTTTTTCCTTCCTCACCTCTGCCCGGGTAGAAATTCCAGCAGCAGGTATGGGTGACACATCCTCTTCTTTAGCAGGTGGCAGCCCGGCAACTCCTGCAGAAAGTCCAGCAGAGCCCCACTCACACCGGGCCACCCATAGAGCCGTGGGCCCTACTCCCTCCCACCAGCCCAGCCCCGAGACTGCTGACGGGGCAGAGAATATGGCGTCAGGCACAGCTGCAGGGGCTTTTGCTGCCTGGAGGGGTATTTATATTGACCTCAACCCAGGCACACCTGTGGAGGGCTGGCCGGCCGAGTCAGGCTGCCCAGGTCAGCCAATCCTCGCCCCTCAGGGGCTCAGAGTTGCAGAAAATGGGCCTTGCTGCACCGGCCAGGTCCAAGGAACAGGTGTAGGGTCCTGAGAGTCAGGATAGACAAGAGGCGGCAGCCCTGGCTTGTTTTCTAATCATTTTATCTGGTCCATGAGTGGGAGACAACTTCAAGAAGACCCTCTCCTAATGAGAGGAACCCAGGAGTCAGGGAGAGGAGGGGTGGTGGGTGGAGACAGAAGCCTGGTGCCCCGGCTGCAGTGGAAACCCCTGGAAGACCAGGCGGAGAGAGGCCACACAGAGTGAAGCCCAGGGTCACAGACCTGTCGGAGCTGCTGTTTGTTAGTTCAAGCCCTGCTCTGAGGTGCTCTGTGTCAGCTCTGAGCAACAGGTGAGCTGGGGGTGCTCTGCAATGAGGGCTATGTGCACGGTTCCTGTGTGCCCAGCCCTGCCGGGGTACCTGCCCAGGGGAGCTCCATATCCAGGGAGGGGCCTGCCCACGAGAACCCTGTGGGCTGCTGGGTACCTGCTCAGGTGAGCTCCATATCCTGGGAGGGGCCTGACCATGAGAGCCCCATGGGCTGCTGGGTACCTGCTCAGGTGAGCTCCATATCCTGGGAGGGGCCTGACCACGAGAGCCCCGGGTGCTGGAAGGGGGGCGTGTGTATGAGCGTCCTCTCTGTGCAGCCGGCACAGAGTTGCTTAGCAACTTCCCTGTGGGCGGTGCTGGGATGAAATGAGAACCAGGAGATGCTGCGGGCCCTATGAACCCCTGTCCATCCAGAGTGATGAGGTCAGTAGGTGGGTGCTGGCCACTGTGCTGCGTGAGGGAGGCCCCACGGGTACCTCTTGTGTCTTCCTCCTGACACCAGGGAGGTCTCCCCAGGACAGAGCAGACAGCCTGCTTGGGGCAGGTGGGAGCTCCTGGTGACACTGCAGGGGACATGAGAGGGACGGACCAGGCAGGGGGAGGTGGGAGCCCAGGCAGAGCCATGGGGCTCGGGGCCGAGGGGGTTCTTCTGGGTCTGAGCTGGGAGTGGACGTGCAGGTGGTGAGTGTGATCCAAGAAAGCTGCCCTGGTGATGTGCGGCTGAACCTGCGTCAGAGTGACAAGCCTTCCGGATGATCCCAGAACACGATAGTGAGACGGATCCTGTTAGAAGAAGGTAAGTGAATCCCCCCAAGAGGAGGCTCTGTGAGCTGGTCCTGGGGGTGTGGGTGAAGGGAACAGGTGTGGAAGCTGCGGGGAGTGGGCAGTCCCCCTGGGCAGGTGGCGGGTGCAGACCCCACTCCGTGGTCCCACACCTGTGCTTCTGGCTGGATTACTTGGCTTCTCAGAGCCTCAGCTTCCCAGTCACTATCGGGTGATGGTAGCATGGATTGACTAGTAATTTCCTCAGAACAGGGTAGAAAGGGAAATGGAAAATGGACATTCCACAGAACACCGTCAGTATGGGAATCGCAGGCCCTGTTTCCCGCAGGTCTGTCTTCAAGATCAGGAGAGCAAATCCGAGCAGACTTGCAGCAGAGCCTGGGGATGGGCTCCGTTTGGTGGGTCCCCCAGTTTCCTGAATCTCGGAAGGGGCAGCTCCAGTGGACAGTGGCAGGTTCATCCCACACCTGGAAGCATCCAGACCTCAAGGCCCAGCAGCCCCCGAACCCTGTGTCTGGGCCCCTGGGAGGCAGACAGGACAGGCCGGCCTCCTCCTCAGCCCTCTTCCTGCCCAGAACAGGTGAGGTCCAGGCCGTCATTAGGAAGAAGCAGGGATGGGGGTGTCCCATATGGGAAGAGGACACGGAGCAGCTTGTGTATGTGGACGTCCACACCAGGAATGTGGGGCGGTGGGATGTGGGCACTGGGAGGGGCAGACGGTGGGCCTGAGGAAGCAGGGCAGGGCCGGGAGTCCTGAGGAGGGGGTGTGCGAGCTTTGCCTGTGCAGGGCCTCATACTCCACGGGGCTGCCTTCCCCTGGTCACTGGGGAGGAGGAGCCAAGCAGCGTTGGTGGGGTGACCACACGCGTCCCCAGGCCCTGCCAGCATCGGACCTTCAGGCTCGGGGTTGGAGATCCTGAGGAGCGCAGGTCCAGCCGTGCCCACCAGGGAGGCATGGAGGGGTCGGGCAGGAAGCACTGGTGTGGTCATCCCCTGTGTGGAAGCTCCCGAGCCAGTGTCCAGTGGGAGCTCTCACCTTGCACGTGGGTTTCACGTCCACAGCTCAGATCACCTTCTAGCCGCTTGGTTTGTTTTCCAGACACAAAGTCCTAATATCTCCTATGTCCCCTGCCTGTGAAAAGGCGCGTCTGATCTGGTACCAGATGCTGCCCCTGGTCCCTCCTGACTGGATGCCCAGCAGCCAGTGTCACCGCGTCATGAATGTCAGGGGGTGTCAGGCGTGGGGGGACGAGAGCACACGGTCCACGCCCACGAGGGGCCGTGCCGTCCACGGAGCCGGTGCTGTGGCTGTACGTGTGCCATGCCCCCACCCCACAGGCAGAGACCACCGTCCCCTTACAGACTGTTACCAAGTGAAGTCACATGGACCCTGCTCGGGCCCTCGCCTGGCGAGGCGCTCTGCCTCAGCAGGGAAGGTTTCCTTTTTCCATGTGGGTTCAAGTAGGCAAATAACAAAACCAAAGCTGAGACCACCACAGCACAGGCTCTGTTCAGTGGCCAAAGAATGGAGAAATGGGAACGAAGTTCACAGACCAACTTCTCGCCCTCCTGGAGAGAGTGGTTTAATTTTAAAGGGTAAAGACAAAGGGAGGAGGAGTGAGGCTAATGATGGGGATGAAGAGGCCTTCCGGGGAAGGGGCAGGGATTTTCCCAAGTGAGTGGGGTACCACCTCCTTTCACCCGTCTTTGGTCCTTCAAGTCCAGTCATGGCCACTGATAGGTGTGTCACTTAATATGCTGATATAGTAAATTCAACATGTGATGAGACTCAGGGTCTCTTGGAGGTCACATTCGTTGCCATCTTGGTCCCAGCTGGTTTCATCTGTTTGTTTGTAGCTTCCTTTCTTATCTCTGGACCCCTTAACTTAAATACTTAGGTGAACTCCTGCCGAAGTTGGGGGGTGGAGGACAGCCCTGTGAAAGGTGGGTCCACGGGTTCTGAGCCGGGCCTGGAGCAGCTCTGACAACAAGAGGAGGAGGCTGAGACGGGCGGTCAGTCTGACGCCCGCACTGGGGCCTGTGGTCGGCATGCGGAGATGGTCAGCTGGGGCACGTGTCAGGGAAGGTTCTCGGTGTTTACACAGAAGATGTGAACGTAGGCCCAGATGCAGAGCTGCCTGCAGACGCTGCTACGGAACCCCCTGATTCTTTCCTGAGAAAACTGGTGGGGGGGCATTCAGGCAACAGGGCAAACAGGTTGCTCTGGACGTTCTTGTGGGGAAGTGGGGACTTAGCAATAGGGGCTCAGCCCGCATAACCCCAGAAGCCCTCCCAGGACAGCCCCAGAACCGCTTCTGGAATGGCAAGGAGAAGTGGGTCTTCCACCTACTAGACGTGGAGGAAAGAGCTGGGGTTTGCAGGGCCGCCCTCACCTTCAGGGACTGGCTGGGAGGCTCACAGGACCCAGCACATGCTTGTGGCTTGTGTGCTCACAGCTGAGATGGGGCACAGCACGCAGTAAGGATGCACGGGAGGGAGGGCCCCTGCTCCGGTCACCTCATGACCCTTCATGCCCACTCCTTCCCTCGAGGGTCTCTAGGATGTCTCTTCCCCCAGCGACGAAGGGCAGAACCATGACAGTTACCCCCACCCCCGTCCCCCCAGGGAGGCTCATTAGAGACTTGGCACCCGGCTGGGGGCTGGTCACGTGGTGTTGTCTGCCCTCACCCTCCAAAATGCCAGTGCCCAGAAGGGGAGCCGGGGCTCAGCATGAACCACATGGTTTGTGCAAACAGCACAGGCGCAGGGAGCTGCCCCTAAAGGGAGGAGGGAGGGTTTAGATCAGGGAAGGGAGCTGCTCACCAGCTGCATTAGCTTCCTGGGGCAGCTGTAATAAACGACCACAAACGGAGGCTCAGAGCAACAGAAACCTGTCCTCTCTCAGTCCTGGAGACCAGACGTCTGAGGTCAAGGTGTCCCAGGGCCGCTCTCCCTCCAGAGGCTCCAGGGGAGGGTCCTGCCTGCCTCTTCCAGCTTCTGGAGGCTCCAGGCATCCCTGGGCTTGTGGCCGCATTCCTCCCGTCTCTACCTCCGTCTTCACATGGTGTCTCCTGTGTGTCTGTGTCTCTCCGCTTGTCTCTTAGAAGGACACTGGCACTGATTTAGGGCCACCCTGATCCAGGATGACCTCATCTTCAGATCCGTAACTAATTATACCTGAAAAGACCCTACTTCCAAATAAGGTTCCATTCTCAGATTCTGGGGGGCATGACGTGGACATAACTTCTGGGGGACCCCCATTCAACCCACTATAGCACCCAGTTCCCAGATGCCAGCCGATCTTCCTCAGGACATCATCAGGCTGGTGATGTTCTGTCTTTCTGCACGGAGTTGCCTCTTGTTTCTGGTGGTAACAGTGAGGTTGGGTGGGGAGCGCTTCCGGCTGACCTCCCGGTCATTCCAGGGACCACGCTGATGTGTCCTTCCCGGGAGAGTGCGAGCACGGCCAGGGCTCCCTGTGAACACTCCACACTGACCGCTCGGTGATCAGACACCTGCATGGGCTGGACCGGTCCCTGGACCTCTGCACCTTCTAGCACATCCACAGCCTGGTGGACTCTGTGCGGGCCTATGACCAGGAGGTGGGGACCGGCAGGATGGGTGGGAGCCCTCCTGCCTGCCACGTGGCCTCCAGCCCACCACAGACCCTCCAGTCCTGCCATGGACACCCCCATCGCATTAACCCCCAAGAGGGCTTCTGGGAGGGGTGAGAATTCGACCATGAAGAAGACAGGGCAGGCCCTAACTGCAACAGGTGAAGGCAAGAACTGGGGGTGCTTGGCTATTTGTCCCCCAAAGACCCAGGATGTGGGCTCTGACTTGATGGGTCCACCTCCACCTGGGCTCACCTGGGGGGTCGCTGCAGGAAGAGCATGTCCTTGGGTGATTTTCCAACTCTCCCCACATCAGCCTCACTCCCTGGGCCCCCCCTGACCCCATTAATAGACTTTAAATAGTGTCTCTCATCCATCAGGCCTACGTGGGAGATTTTAATATTGTGTGGGAGTCCAGTGACCAGGGCCCATATGTCCTGTGTGTCTCGGGAGGGGAGGGAGTCTCACTCTCACATTCCTTCCCCAGTGCACCTGGGGTCGGGGACAGGAGACCCAGGCTTTGTTCTGGCAGAAGCTCCCTTTCTGTGAACAAGTCTTCCCCCAATCCCATTATCCTCACTGGAGGCTCAGGAGGCCACAGCATCGGGGCACCTCCAGCACCAGGACTCCACCCTAGGGAATTTCTCAAGAGCAAGGACCAGGCCTGGAGGCGGAGGGGAGGAGGGAGCCAGCCTCTTCAGGATCCCCGGGGCTAGGATGCCTCCTACCCAGGAGGGCCTTGGACTCAGTTTAACTTCCATCCGGGGTCTCCTACCCTCCCCTGGTAGAGGGGCCCTTCAGATTCCAGGGCCCCAAGATCCTCCCCACCGACTTCTGACCCCACCTGCAGAGTCGGGGACCCAGAGACCCCCTCCCCGGCTTCTTTTTTCTTGGAGGCTCCCAGAATTCCCTGAAGATGTTATACTCAGGGTTCATTATGCTGAAGGATGCAAGTTAAAATCAGCAAGGATGGGGGGATGAGCAAGGTCCACCTTCCTCGGCTGTGGCAGCCCAGGGAAGCCCACCTGAGTCCTGAAGTGCAGGGTTTATTGGGGTCTGTCATGTCAATGTGGGGACCACCATGTGCCTGACCTTGGCCTCCAGCCTCTGGGGGCAACTCAGGAAGCCCCACCGTGTATCACGCCATCAGCACAGACCAGCCTGGAGCGAGGCCCATGGAGCATGGACACTCCCAAAAGACTCAAGGTGACCTCCTAGAGCCAGGAGCAGAGGCCCGGCCTCTCTGTGGGCTGGTGAACCCACACCACACAGGCCCTGGTGCAGTGCCCATTCCGTGTGGTCAGCATGGGTGCACGCGGGTCAGCCAGTGTCTGTGTGTCTCAGCCTGTGACCGCTGACCACACTGTCCTGCTCTGCTTCCAAGAACGAGGCCAATGGAGGGACAACGTGTGTGGGAACAAAGCCGGGTCATGGTCAGGCTGGGTGAGAAAGGGTCCAAGGAGTGAGAACCCGGCTGCCCTTGCCTGGTGAGCTGAGAGCTGACGTTCGCCCTGTGGTCAGTCCATCTCCCCACATCCCGAGGTAGAGCTGCCTTTCCTGCACCCTGGGGCAGGGTCATGCCTGTGTATACAGCAGGACGCACAGCAGTGCACGCAGCAAGCCCGATGCCTGCCCTTGCCATGTAGTCAGGGGCTTGGTGAGGGTGGAACATCACGACAGAATGTGGGCCGACCCCGGGGAGGATGTAGGGCTGAAGTGTTTGGGAGCCTCTGGAGGGAACCCTCACCTGTCTGCACAGGTGGATTGAGGACACAGACCAAGGGTGGGCAGGCGGGCAGCCCAGTCCTGGGTCATCCCTGAGGCTGGAGGAGGGGTGTGGAGCGGGGGGTGATGACGGTGGGGAGGAGGGGCTGATCGCCGGACAGTGTGGAGACAGATCATTCGAGGCAGCAGGGAAGGTGGAAGACTGTGCCCAATGGCAGGATGGAGAGACCAGCAGGCTGCACTGCAGGCACGGGTAGCAGGGCTGCTCCCTGCAGGGCGGCGCCAGAGCCCCACACCACTGAAAACCATGGGGTGTCCGGACAGAACCCCAAAGGATGGGGGGCCATATGGGCGGGAAGAGTTTGGAAAAGTCACCTTATCTCCACATGTCCTGGGGGAGGGTTCCCTGCTCCAGCCTCTTTCCTTAGAGTCTCCCCACCTGGGGAAGTCAGCACACCCAACAGCTGGTCGTGCAAGGCTTGGAATTCGTCGGGAGGATGAAAGGGAAAAGGGGGGAAGGAATGAGAAATAAGCTCTATGTATTTGGACAGCACATGACACTCTAATTTCCAATCAGGAAGAGGAATTTCCTAAAGGCTCAGGCTGCCCCTGTAACCAGAATGGGGCTTGAAGCAATCCTGCCACTTTGTGGACGGTTTCAGAAACAAGTTGAAGACACTTGCTCAGGGGCACTGCAATCCACAACGCCTGCAAAGTTGTAAGTGACAACTATTGTAGAAAAATGTCTTGGGGTAAGTAACTGAAAAGAACTTGAAAACAAGGCAGAATTGCAGGAACCGGATTGCAAGAGGTAGATTGGACTTGCCGTTAAAGCACATGAAAGCTGCTCAATATTGCTTATGATTCAGTTGGCCAAAAAGGGTGTACAGGTTGAAACCCATACGACCTTTGTGGCCAAGCAAACATGCGGGAAACACAAATCAACACGACAAAGATGTAGCACTTTGCCCCAGTCAGAATGGCCAACCTCACAAAGTGTAAAAACAACAAATGGAGGAGAGGATGTGGAGAAAATGGAACCCTGCTACGCTGTTGGTGGGAATGTCAATTGCTAACAGCCACGCTGGAGAAAGGTATGATGTTTCCTAAAGATTCTAAAAAATAGAGCTACAGGGACTTCCTGGTGGTTCAGACATTAAGACTCCAACTGCCAAGGCAGAGGACACGGGATCGAGCCCAAGTCCAGAAAGATAACACATGCCACGGAGCAACTAAACCAATGCACCACAACTACTGAGCCTGTGCTCTAGAGCCCGTGAGCCACAACTACTGAATCCTGACGCCTAAAGCCAGTGCACCACAAGAAGAGAAGTCACGGCAATGAGAAGCCCACACACTTCAACGAAAAGTAGCCCCAACTTCCTGCAACTAGAGAAACCCCACACGAAATAAGGAAGACCCAACACAGGCAAAATTAATTACTTAATTAATTAAAAAACAATAGAGTTACAGAGCATACGGCACTACCACTCCTGGGGATATATTTTGGGATAACCATAAATCAACAGGACACAGGAACTTCAACTATTAATGCAGCACTTTTGCAGGATCCTCGACTTGGAAACAATATAAATGTCCTTGGAAGGAAAAAATGGATAAAGACGATATGGTACTTATGTACAATGGAATAGTACTCAGCTAGGAAATCAATGAAATAAGGCCAGTTGCAGCAACTCGAGTGGATTTAGATAAGATCATTCTAAGTGACAAAAGTCAGACACAAAAAGACACTTAGCACAAGATACTATTTATAGGTGGAATATAAAATAGATACACATGAACTAAATTACAAAACAGAAACAGGGTCACATATTTACAAAACACACTTATGGCTGATAAAGTGGAAAGGTGGGGTGGGGTGAGACATAAACCAGAGGGTTGAAATTAACACAGATACCATTCCAAAGATGAAATAGGTAATCGACAAAATCTACTCTATAGCTCAAGAAGTGGACTCAGCACACTCTAGTCACCAGAAAAGAATATATACGACGGGTAAGAATCTTAAAAGAATTTACGGATGTCTCTCTGTAAGTGAAACAAGTGGATGTGCAGCAGCAAGAAAGACAGCATTGAAAATCACCTTTACCAAATGATAAAAATAAATTAAAAAAAAAAAAGACACAGAAAGAAAATGTTACAAAATTCGTTCAGGGGACATGATGCAACCTACATTGACCACATTTAGACCCACAGCTGGATGAGACAAAAGGCTGGACACTCCTGGGGCTGAGAGGATTGGTGAGGTTGGGTGAGCAAATGTAGAACCTTTAAAGTAATACTGTGTGGTACCCATTCTATGGGTCCCAAATCTCCAGGGTCAAGGGCATCTTCCTACAGCGAAAACATGCATGGGAAACCCTGAGGATGGTACCCGAGTGAACGGGAAAGGTTACTAAAACGCACCTCATTTCTCCTCTCATTGTGCTCGGGTTCGCCATTCCAGCTGCTTTACTACCAATCTCCCCATTGGAGACTCAGCACCTTTAACCTCCTGTTTCGTACACTTTGCCATTTGTCCTCAGGAAGAACGGGAAGAGGGTGAACGAATGAGAGAGTACCTCTAGGTGTTAGGGACAGGCAAAGGTCACTCTAATTTCCCATCAGGAAGAAGAATGAACCACAGGCTCAGCCTGTCCCACGGAACCAGAATAGGGCCTGAAGCAATCTTGCGCTTTTGCGGCCAGCTCCCAAAAAAGCGAGTTGACAAATGGAGCTCAGGGGCACTGCAATTCACACACCTGCAGAGTTATAAATGATAACTATCGTCCAAAAATATATTGAAGGAAGGCAACAAAGGATTTGAAAGCAAGGCAGAATTTCAGGAAACAGTTTTCAAGAGGTAGATTGGCTTCGCCTTTAAATCACATGGAAAGTGGCAAAACGTCAACAATGGTGCACTTGGCCAAAAAGGGCGTATGCGTTTTTTCCTGAATATATTCAGGAAAAAACGCATACGCCCTTTTTGGCCAACCAGGCAAGCCGGAAGGGCAAATCAGCGCTACAAAGAAGTCTCGCTTGCCCTCGGTCAAAAGGGCCATGCTGAAAAATGTGTAAAAACCAGAAAAGCAGGACTGGCCATGGAGACATGGGAGCCTTGCTACGCTGATGGGCGGGATGTAAATTGCCAATAGGCACTCTGGAGAAGTGTACGGTGTGTCCTGAAACAAGTAATAAACACAGCTTAGAGAGCATAGGGCACTTCCACTCATGGGCGTATAAATTGGGAAAACTAAAAATCTACAAGACACAGGCACCTCAACCTTTACGGCTGCTCTGTTTCCAAGAACCTCCACTTCGGTACACCTTCAATATCTCAGAAAGAGAAAAATGGATAAAGAAATGGTGGTACGTGGCACAATGGAATATCACTCAGCCATGAAATCAATGTCATAAGGCTAGTTAGCAGCATGATGAGTGGATTTAGGTACGATGATTCTAAGTGAAATAAGTCACACAGAAAAAGACACTTATCCTAAGATATCGCTTATAGAGGGAATGTCAAAATCGCTACACTTGAACTGAATTACAAAACAGAACAGATTCACACCTTTAGAAGACACAGTATAGGTGCTTAACGGGAAAGGTGAGGTGGGGTGATGCATAAAACAAGGGTTTGAAATTAGCTCAGAGGCCGCTCCATAAGACAAATATGTAATAGACAAGGCCTACTCCCTGCTCAGTGAACTGGACTCAACTTCCCCTAGTCACCGCACAAGAATACATTTAACTAGTAAGAATCTGAAAACCTATGTATCGATATCTCTCTGCAAGTGAATCAAGAGGGTGTAAAGCGGCATAAACACAGCAGGGAAAAGCAGCCAAGACCCATTCTAAACATAAACTACTTTAAAAAACACACAAAACAAAGACAGTGAAAGAGAGAGAAATTCTTACAAAATCCGTTCAGGGTCTCTGATGTAATCTGGATTGACCATATCTAGACCCACAGCTGGATGAGACACAAGGCTGGACACGCTTGGGGCTGAGAGGATTGGTGAGGTTGGGTGAGCAAACGCAGATACTTTAAAGTAACACCACGGGGTACCCACCCCATGGGTCTCAAATCTCCAGGTACAAGGGCATCTTCCTACATCAAAACATGCATGGGAAACCCAGAAGATGGTATGCTGTGAGATCGGGAAAGGTTTCTAAAACGCACCTCATTTCTCCTCTCCTTGTGCTCGGGTTCGCCATTCCAGCCGCTTGACTTACCATCTCCCTACTTGGAGAATCAGCACCTTTAACCTCCTCTTACGTACAGGTTGCAATTTGTCCTGAGGATGAACGGGAAGATGGGCAACCAACGAGAGACTAGCCCTAGGTGTTGGGACAGGCACAGGTCACTCCATTTTCCCATCAGGAAGAAGAATGAACCACAGGCTCAGCCTGCCCCCCAGAACCAAAATAGTGCCTGAAGCAATCCTGCGCTTTTGCGGCCAGCTCCTAAAAAAAGCGAGTAGACAAATGGAGCTCAGGGGCACTGCAATTCACAAACGTGCAGAGTTATCAATGAGAACTCTCGTCCACAAATATATTGAGGGAAGGCAACGAAGAGGATTTGAAAGCAAGGCAGATTTGCAGGAAACAGATTTCAGGAGGTAGATTCGACTCGCCTTTAAAGCACATGAAAAGCAGCAAAACGTTGACAATGATGTCCTTGGCCAAAAAGGGCGTATGCCTTTTTTTCCTGAATATATTCAGGAAAAAACGCATACGCCCTTTTTGGCCAACCAAGCAAGCCAGAAGGGCAAATCAGCGCTACAAAGAAGTCTCTCTTGCCCTCGGTCAAAAGGGCAATGCTGAAGAAAGTGTAAAAACCAGAAAAGCAGGACAGGCCATGGACACATGGGAGCCTTGCTACGCTGATGGGCGGGATGTAAATTGCCAACAGGCACCCTGGAGAAATGTACGGTGTGTCCTGAAACAAGTAATAAACACAGCTTAGAGAGCATAGGGCACTTCCACTCATGGGCGTATAAATTGGGAAAACTAAAAATCAACAAGACACAGGCACCCCAAACTTTACGGCTGCTCTGTTTCCAAGAACCTCCACTTCGGTACACCTTCAATATCCCAGGAAAGAGAAAAATGGATAAAGAAATGGTGGTACTTGGCACAATGGAATATCACTCAGCCATGAAATCAATGTCATAAGGCTAGTTAGGAGAATGATGAGTGGATTTAGCGACGATGATTCTAAGTGAAATAAGTCACACAGAAAAAGACACTTATCCTATGATATTGCTTATAGAGGGAATGTCAAAATCGCTACACTTGAACTGAATTACAAAACAGAACAGAGTCACACCTTTAGAAGACACAGTATGGCTGCCTATTGGGAAAGGTGAGGTGGGGTGATGCATAAAACAAGGGTTTGAAATTAGCTCAGACACCGCTCCATAAGCCAAATATGTAATAGACAAGGCCTACTCCCTGCTCAGTGAACTGGACTCAACACCCCCTGGTCACCGCACAAGAATATATCTGACTAGTAAGAATCTGAAAACCTATGTATCGATATCTCTCTGCAAGTGAATCAAGAGGGTGTAAAGCGGCATCAACACAGCAGGGAAAAGCAGCAAAGACCCATTCTAAACATAAATTACTTTAAAAAACCCACAAAATAAAGACAGTGAAAGAGAGAGAAATTCTTACAAAATCCGTTCAGGGTCTCTGATTCAACCTGGATTGACCATATCTAGACACACAGCTGGATGAGACATAAGGCTGGACACTCTTGGGGCTGAGAGGATTGGTGAGGTTGGGTGAGCAAATGCAGATAATTTAAAGTAACACCGCGGGGTACCCACCGCATGGGTCTCAAATCTCCAGGTACAAGGGCATCTTCCTACATCAAAACATGCATGGGAAACCCAGAAGATGGTATGCCATGAGATGGGGAAAGGCTTCTAAAACGCACCTCATTTCTCCTCTCCTTGTGCTCGGGTTCGCCATTCCAGCCGCTTGACTAATCATCTCCCTACTCGGAGAATCAGCACCTTTAACCTCCTGATTCGTACAGGTTGCAATTTGTCCTGAGGATGAACGGGAAGACGGGGAACCAACGAGAGACTAGCCCTAGGTGTTGGGACAGGCACAGGTCACTCCATTTTCCCATCAGGAAGAAGAATGAACCACAGGCTCAGCCTGCCCCCCAGAACCAAAATAGAGCCTGAAGCAATCCTGCGCTTTTGCGGCCAGCTCCCAAAAAAGCGAGAAGACAAATGGAGCTCAGGGGCACTGCAATTCACAAACGTGCAGAGTTATAAATGATAACTCTCGTCCACAAATATATTGAGGGAAGGCAACGAAGAGGATTTGAAAGCAAGGCAGATTTGCAGGAAACAGATTTCAGGAGGTAGATTCGACTCGCCTTTAAAGCACATGAAAAGCGGCAAAACGTTGACAATGATGCCCTTGGCCAAAAAGGGCGTATGCGTTTTTTTCCTGAATATATTCAGGAAAAAACGCATACGCCCTTTTTGGCCAACCAAGCAAGCCGGAAGGGCAAATCAGCGCTACAAAGAAGTGTAGCTTGCCCTCGGTCAAAAGGGCCATGCTGAAAAAAGTGTAAAAACCAGAAAAGCAGGACAGGCCATGGAGATATGGGAGCCTTGCTACGCTGATGGGCGGGATGTAAATTGCGAACAGGCACTCTGGAGAAGTGTACGGTGTGTCCTGAAACAAGTAATAAACACAGCTTAGAGAGCATAGGGCACTTCCACTCATGGGCGTATAAATTGGGAAAACTAAAAATCTACAAGACACAGGCACCTCAACCTTTACGGCTGCTCTGTTTCCAAGAACCTCCACTTCGGTACACCTTCAATATCTCAGAAAGAGAAAAATGGATAAAGAAATGGTGGTACGTGGCACAATGGAATATCACTCAGCCATGAAATCAATGTCATAAGGCTAGTTAGCAGCATGATGAGTGGATTTAGCGACGATGATTCTAAGTGAAATAAGTCACACAGAAAAAGACACTTATCCTAAGATATCGCTTATAGAGAGAATGTCAAAATCGCTACACTTGAACTGAATTACAAAACAGAACAGAGTCATACCTTTAGAAGACACAGTATGGCTGCTTAACGGGAAAGGTGAGGTGGGGTGATGCATAAAACAAGGGTTTGAAATTAGCTCAGAGACCGCTCCATAAGCCAAATATGTAATAGACAAGGCCTACTCCCTGCTCAGTGAACTGGACTCAACACCCCCTAGTCACCGCACAAGAATATATCTGACTAGTAAGAATCTGAAAACCTATGTATCGATATCTCTCTGCAAGTGAATCAAGAGGGTGTAAAGCGGCATCAACACAGCAGGGAAAAGCAGCCAAGACCCATTCTAAACATAAATTACTTTAAAAAACCCACAAAACAAAGACAGTGAAAGAGAGAGAAATTCTTACAAAATCCGTTCAGGGTCTCTGATGCAACCTGGATTGACCATATCTAGACCCACAGCTGGATGAGACATAAGGCTGGACACTCTTGGGGCTGAGAGGATTTGTGAGCTTGGGTGAGCAAACACAGATACTTTAAAGTAACACCGCGGGGTACACACCCCATGGGTCTCAAATCTCCAGGTACAAGGGCATCTTCCTACATCAAAACATGCATGGGAAACCCAGAAGATGGTATGCCGTGAGATCGGGAAAGGTTTCTAAAACGCACCTCATTTCTCCTCTCCTTGTGCTCGGGTTCGCCAATCCAGCCGCTTGACTAACCATCTCCCTACTTGGAGAATCAGCACCTTTAACCTCCTGTTTCGTCCAGGTTGCAATTTGTCCTGAGGATGAATGGGCAGACGAGGAACCAACGAAAGACTAGCGCTAGGTGTTGGGACAGGCACAGGTCACTCCCTTTTCCCATCAGGAAGAAGAATGAACCACAGGCTCAGCCTGCCCCCCAGAACCAAAATAGGGCCTGAAGCAATCCTGCGCTTTTGCGGCCAGGTCCCAAAAAAGCGAGTAGACAAATGGAGCTCAGGGGCACTGCAATTCACAAACATGCAGAGTTATAAATGAGAACTCTCGTCCAAAAACATATTGAGGGAAGGCAACGAAGAGGATTTGAAAGCAAGGCAGATTTGCAGGAAACAGATTTCAGGAGGTAGACTCGACTCGCCTTTAAAGCACATGAAAAGCGGCAAAACGTTGACAATGATGCCCTTGGCCAAAAAGGGCGTATGCGTTTTTTTCTGAATATATTCAGGAAAAAACGCATACGCCCTTTTTGGCCAACCAAGCAAGCCTGAAGGGCAAATCAGCGCTACAAAGAAGTCTCGCTTGCCCTAGGTCAAAAATGCCATGCTGAAAAAAGTGTAAAAACCAGAAAAGCAGGACAGGCCATGGAGACATGGGAGCCTTGCTACGCTGATGGGCGGGATGTAAATTGCCAATAGGCACTCTGGAGAAGTGTACGGTGTGTCCTGAAACAAGTTATAAACACAGCTTAGAGAGCATAGGGCACTTCCACTCATGGGCGTATAAATTGGGAAAAGTAAAAATCAACAAGACACAGGCACCTCAACCTTTACTGCTGCTCTGTTTCCAAGAACCTCCACTTCGGTACACCTTCAATATCTCAGAAAGAGAAAAATGGATAAAGAAATGATGGTACGTGCACAATGGAATATCACTCAGCCATGAAATCAATGTCATAAGGCTAGTTAGCAGCATGATGAGTGGATTTAGATACGATGATTCTAAGTGAAATAAGTCACACAGAAAAAGACACTTATCCTAAGATATCGCTTATAGAGGGAATGTCAAAATCGCTACACTTGAACTGAATTACAAAACAGAACAGAGTCACACCTTTAGAAGACACACTATGGCTGCTTAACGGGAAAGGTGAGGTGCGGTGATGCATAAAACAAGGGTTTGAAATTAGCTCAGAGACCGCTCCATAAGCCAAATATGTAATAGACAAGGCCTACTCCCTGCTCAGTGAACTGGACTCAACACCCCCTAGTCACCGCACAAGAATATATCTGACTAGTAAGAATCTGAAAACCTTTGTATCGATATCTCTCTGCAAGTGAATCAAGACGGTGTAAAGCGGCATCAGCACAGCAGGGAAAAGCAGCCAAGACCCATTCTAAACATACATTACTTTAAAAAACCCACAAAACAAAGACAGTGAAAGAGAGAGAAATTCTTACAAAATCCGTTCAGGGTCTCTGATTCAACCTGGATTGACCATATCTAGACACACAGCTGGATGAGACATAAGGCTGGACACTCTTGGGGCTGAGAGGATTGGTGAGGTTGGGTGAGCAAATGCAGATAATTTAAAGTAACACCGCGGGGTACCCACCGCATGGGTCTCAAATCTCCAGGTACAAGGGCATCTTCCTACATCAAAACATGCATGGGAAACCCAGAAGATGGTATGCCATGAGATGGGGAAAGGCTTCTAAAACGCACCTCATTTCTCCTCTACTTGTGCTCGGGTTCGCCATTCCAGCCGCTTGACTAATCATCTCCCTACTCGGAGAATCAGCACCTTTAACCTCCTGATTCGTACAGGTTGCAATTTGTCCTGAGGATGAACGGGAAGACGGGGAACCAACGAGAGACTAGCCCTAGGTGTTGGGACAGGCTCAGGTCACTCCATTTTCCCATCAGGAAGAAGAATGAACCACAGGCTCAGCCTGCCCCCCAGAACCAAAATAGAGCCTGAAGCAATCCTGCGCTTTTGCGGCCAGCTCCCAAAAAAGCGAGAAGACAAATGGAGCTCAGGGGCACTGCAATTCACAAACGTGCAGAGTTATAAATGATAACTCTCGTCCACAAATATATTGAGGGAAGGCAACGAAGAGGATTTGAAAGCAAGGCAGATTTGCAGGAAACAGATTTCAGGAGGTAGATTCGACTCGCCTTTAAAGCACATGAAAAGCGGCAAAACGTTGACAATGATGCCCTTGGCCAAAAAGGGCGTATGCGTTTTTTTCCTGAATATATTCAGGAAAAAACGCATACGCCCTTTTTGGCCAACCAAGCAAGCCGGAAGGGCAAATCAGCGCTACAAAGAAGTGTAGCTTGCCCTCGGTCAAAAGGGCCATGCTGAAAAAAGTGTAAAAACCAGAAAAGCAGGACAGGCCATGGAGATATGGGAGCCTTGCTACGCTGATGGGCGGGATGTAAATTGCGAACAGGCACTCTGGAGAAGTGTACGGTGTGTCCTGAAACAAGTAATAAACACAGCTTAGAGAGCATAGGGCACTTCCACTCATGGGCGTATAAATTGGGAAAACTAAAAATCTACAAGACACAGGCACCTCAACCTTTACGGCTGCTCTGTTTCCAAGAACCTCCACTTCGGTACACCTTCAATATCTCAGAAAGAGAAAAATGGATAAAGAAATGGTGGTACGTGGCACAATGGAATATCACTCAGCCATGAAATCAATGTCATAAGGGTAGTTAGCAGCATGATGAGTGGATTTAGGTACGATGATTCTAAGTGAAATAAGTCACACAGAAAAAGACACTTATCCTAAGATATCGCTTATAGAGAGAATGTCAAAATCGCTACACTTGAACTGAATTACAAAACAGAACAGAGTCATACCTTTAGAAGACACAGTATGGCTGCTTAACGGGAAAGGTGAGGTGGGGTGATGCATAAAACAAGGGTTTGAAATTAGCTCAGAGACCGCTCCATAAGCCAAATATGTAATAGACAAGGCCTACTCCCTGCTCAGTGAACTGGACTCAACACCCCCTAGTCACCGCACAAGAATATATCTGACTAGTAAGAATCTGAAAACCTATGTATCGATATCTCTCTGCAAGTGAATCAAGAGGGTGTAAAGCGGCATCAACACAGCAGGGAAAAGCAGCCAAGACCCATTCTAAACATAAATTACTTTAAAAAACCCACAAAACAAAGACAGTGAAAGAGAGAGAAATTCTTACAAAATCCGTTCAGGGTCTCTGATGCAACCTGGATTGACCATATCTAGACCCACAGCTGGATGAGACATAAGGCTGGACACTCTTGGGGCTGAGAGGATTGGTGAGCTTGGGTGAGCAAACACAGATACTTTAAAGTAACACCGCGGGGTACACACCCCATGGGTCTCAAATCTCCAGGTACAAGGGCATCTTCCTACATCAAAACATGCATGGGAAACCCAGAAGATGGTATGCCGTGAGATCGGGAAAGGTTTCTAAAACGCACCTCATTTCTCCTCTCATTGTGCTCGGGTTCGCCAATCCAGCCGCTTGACTAACCATCTCCCTACTTGGAGAATCAGCACCTTTAACCTCCTGTTTCGTCCAGGTTGCAATTTGTCCTGAGGATGAACGGGCAGACGGGGAACCAACGAAAGACTAGCGCTAGGTGTTGGGACAGGCACAGGTCACTCCCTTTTCCCATCAGGAAGAAGAATGAACCACAGGCTCAGCCTGCCCCCCAGAACCAAAATAGGGCCTGAAGCAATCCTGCGCTTTTGCGGCCAGGTCCCAAAAAAGCGAGTAGACAAATGGAGCTCAGGGGCACTGCAATTCACAAACATGCAGAGTTATAAATGAGAACTCTCGTCCAAAAACATATTGAGGGAAGGCAACGAAGAGGATTTGAAAGCAAGGCAGATTTGCAGGAAACAGATTTCAGGAGGTAGACTCGACTCGCCTTTAAAGCACATGAAAAGCGGCAAAACGTTGACAATGATGCCCTTGGCCAAAAAGGGCGTATGCGTTTTTTTCTGAATATATTCAGGAAAAAACGCATACGCCCTTTTTGGCCAACCAAGCAAGCCTGAAGGGCAAATCAGCGCTACAAAGAAGTCTCGCTTGCCCTAGGTCAAAAATGCCATGCTGAAAAAAGTGTAAAAACCAGAAAAGCAGGACAGGCCATGGAGACATGGGAGCCTTGCTACGCTGATGTGCGGGATGTAAATTGCCAATAGGCACTCTGGAGAAGTGTACGGTGTGTCCTGAAACAAGTTATAAACACAGCTTAGAGAGCATAGGGCACTTCCACTCATGGGCGTATAAATTGGGAAAACTAAAAATCAACAAGACACAGGCACCTCAACCTTTACGGCTGCTCTGTTTCCAAGAACCTCCACTTCGGTACACCTTCAATATCTCAGAAAGAGAAAAATGGATAAAGAAATGATGGTACGTGCACAATGGAATATCACTCAGCCATGAAATCAATGTCATAAGGCTAGTTAGCAGCATGATGAGTGGATTTAGATACGATGATTCTAAGTGAAATAAGTCACACAGAAAAAGACACTTATCCTAAGATATCGCTTATAGAGGGAATGTCAAAATCGCTACACTTGAACTGAATTACAAAACAGAACAGAGTCACACCTTTAGAAGACACACTATGGCTGCTTAACGGGAAAGGTGAGGTGGGGTGATGCATAAAACAAGGGTTTGAAATTAGCTCAGAGACCGCTCCATAAGCCAAATATGTAATAGACAAGGCCTACTCCCTGCTCAGTGAACTGGACTCAACACCCCCTAGTCACCGCACAAGAATATATCTGACTAGTAAGAATCTGAAAACCTTTGTATCGATATCTCTCTGCAAGTGAATCAAGACGGTGTAAAGCGGCATCAGCACAGCAGGGAAAAGCAGCCAAGACCCATTCTAAACATACATTACTTTAAAAAACCCACAAAACAAAGACAGTGAAAGAGAGAGAAATTCTTACAAAATCCGTTCAGGGTCTCTGATTCAACCTGGATTGACCATATCTAGACACACAGCTGGATGAGACATAAGGCTGGACACTCTTGGGGCTGAGAGGATTGGTGAGGTTGGGTGAGCAAATGCAGATAATTTAAAGTAACACCGCGGGGTACCCACCGCATGGGTCTCAAATCTCCAGGTACAAGGGCATCTTCCTACATCAAAACATGCATGGGAAACCCAGAAGATGGTATGCCATGAGATGGGGAAAGGCTTCTAAAACGCACCTCATTTCTCCTCTCCTTGTGCTCGGGTTCGCCATTCCAGCCGCTTGACTAATCATCTCCCTACTCGGAGAATCAGCACCTTTAACCTCCTGATTCGTACAGGTTGCAATTTGTCCTGAGGATGAACGGGAAGACGGGGAACCAACGAGAGACTAGCCCTAGGTGTTGGGACAGGCACAGGTCACTCCATTTTCCCATCAGGAAGAAGAATGAACCACAGGCTCAGCCTGCCCCCCAGAACCAAAATAGAGCCTGAAGCAATCCTGCGCTTTTGCGGCCAGCTCCCAAAAAAGCGAGAAGACAAATGGAGCTCAGGGGCACTGCAATTCACAAACGTGCAGAGTTATAAATGATAACTCTCGTCCACAAATATATTGAGGGAAGGCAACGAAGAGGATTTGAAAGCAAGGCAGATTTGCAGGAAACAGATTTCAGGAGGTAGATTCGACTCGCCTTTAAAGCACATGAAAAGCGGCAAAACGTTGACAATGATGCCCTTGGCCAAAAAGGGCGTATGCGTTTTTTTCCTGAATATATTCAGGAAAAAACGCATACGCCCTTTTTGGCCAACCAAGCAAGCCGGAAGGGCAAATCAGCGCTACAAAGAAGTGTAGCTTGCCCTCGGTCAAAAGGGCCATGCTGAAAAAAGTGTAAAAACCAGAAAAGCAGGACAGGCCATGGAGATATGGGAGCCTTGCTACGCTGATGGGCGGGATGTAAATTGCGAACAGGCACTCTGGAGAAGTGTACGGTGTGTCCTGAAACAAGTAATAAACACAGCTTAGAGAGCATAGGGCACTTCCACTCATGGGCGTATAAATTGGGAAAACTAAAAATCTACAAGACACAGGCACCTCAACCTTTACGGCTGCTCTGTTTCCAAGAACCTCCACTTCGGTACACCTTCAATATCTCAGAAAGAGAAAAATGGATAAAGAAATGGTGGTACGTGGCACAATGGAATATCACTCAGCCATGAAATCAATGTCATAAGGCTAGTTAGCAGCATGATGAGTGGATTTAGGTACGATGATTCTAAGTGAAATAAGTCACACAGAAAAAGACACTTATCCTAAGATATCGCTTATAGAGAGAATGTCAAAATCGCTACACTTGAACTGAATTACAAAACAGAACAGAGTCATACCTTTAGAAGACACAGTATGGCTGCTTAACGGGAAAGGTGAGGTGGGGTGATGCATAAAACAAGGGTTTGAAATTAGCTCAGAGACCGCTCCATAAGCCAAATATGTAATAGATAAGGCCTACTCCATGCTCAGTGAACTGGACTCAACACCCCCTAGTCACCGCACAAGAATATATCTGACTAGTAAGAATCTGAAAACCTATGTATCGATATCTCTCTGCAAGTGAATCAAGAGGGTGTAAAGCGGCATCAACACAGCAGGGAAAAGCAGCCAAGACCCATTCTAAACATAAATTACTTTAAAAAACCCACAAAACAAAGACAGTGAAAGAGAGAGAAATTCTTACAAAATCCGTTCAGGGTCTCTGATGCAACCTGGATTGACCATATCTAGACCCACAGCTGGATGAGACATAAGGCTGGACACTCTTGGGGCTGAGAGGATTGGTGAGGTTGGGTGAGCGAACGCAGATACTTTAAAGTAACACCGCGGGGTACCCACCCCATGGGTCTCAAATCTCCAGGTACAAGGGCATCTTCCTACATCAAAACATGCATGGGAAACCCAGAAGATGGTATGCCGTGAGATCGGGAAAGGTTTTTAAAACGCACCTCATTTCTCCTCTCCTTGTGCTCGGGTTCGCCATGCCAGCCGTTTGACTAACCGTCTCCCTACTTGGAGAATCAGCACCTTTAACCTCCTGTTTCGTCCAGGTTGCAATTTGTCCTGAGGATGAACGGGAAGACGGGGAACCAACGAGAGACTAGCCCTAGGTGTTGGGACAGGCACAGGTCACTCCATTTTCCCATCAGGAAGAAGAATGAACCACAGGCTCAGCCTGCCCCCCAGAACCAAAATAGGGCCTGAAGCAATCCTGCGCTTTTGCGGCCAGCTCCCAAAAAAGTGAGTAGACAAATGGAGCTCAGGGGCACTGCAATTCACAAACGTGCAGAGTTATAAATGAGAACTCTCGTCCACAAATATATTGAGGGAAGACAACGAAGAGGATTTGAAAGCAAGGCAGATTTGCAGGAAACAGATTTCAGGAGGTAGATTCGACTCGCCTTTAAAGCACATGAAAAGCGGCAAAACGTTGACAATGATGCCCTTGGCCAAAAAGGGCGTATGCGTTTTTTTCCTGAATATATTCAGGAAAAAACGCATACGCCCTTTTTGGCCAACCAAGCAAGCCGGAAGGGCAAATCAGCGCTACAAAGAAGTCTCGCTTGCCCTCGGTCAAAAGGGCCATGCTGAAAAATGTGTAAAAACCAGAAAAGCAGGACTGGCCATGGAGACATGGGAGCCTTGCTACGCTGATGGGCGGGATGTAAATTGCCAATAGGCACTCTGGAGAAGTGTACGGTGTGTCCTGAAACAAGTAATAAACACAGCTTAGAGAGCATAGGGCACTTCCACTCATGGGCGTATAAATTGGGAAAACTAAAAATCTACAAGACACAGGCACCTCAACCTTTACGGCTGCTCTGTTTCCAAGAACCTCCACTTCGGTACACCTTCAATATCTCAGAAAGAGAAAAATGGATAAAGAAATGGTGGTACGTGGCACAATGGAATATCACTCAGCCATGAAATCAATGTCATAAGGCTAGTTAGCAGCATGATGAGTGGATTTAGGTACGATGATTCTAAGTGAAATAAGTCACACAGAAAAAGACACTTATCCTAAGATATCGCTTATAGAGGGAATGTCAAAATCGCTACACTTGAACTGAATTACAAAACAGAACAGAGTCACACCTTTAGAAGACACAGTATAGGTGCTTAACGGGAAAGGTGAGGTGGGGTGATGCATAAAACAAGGGTTTGAAATTAGCTCAGAGGCCGCTCCATAAGACAAATATGTAATAGACAAGGCCTACTCCCTGCTCAGTGAACTGGACTCAACTTCCCCTAGTCACCGCACAAGAATACATTTAACTAGTAAGAATCTGAAAACCTATGTATCGATATCTCTCTGCAAGTGAATCAAGAGGGTGTAAAGCGGCATCAACACAGCAGGGAAAAGCAGCCAAGACCCATTCTAAACATAAACTACTTTAAAAAACACACAAAACAAAGACAGTGAAAGAGAGAGAAATTCTTACAAAATCCGTTCAGGGTCTCTGATGTAATCTGGATTGACCATATCTAGACCCACAGCTGGATGAGACACAAGGCTGGACACGCTTGGGGCTGAGAGGATTGGTGAGGTTGGGTGAGCAAACGCAGATACTTTAAAGTAACACCACGGGGTACCCACCCCATGGGTCTCAAATCTCCAGGTACAAGGGCATCTTCCTACATCAAAACATGCATGGGAAACCCAGAAGATGGTATGCTGTGAGATCGGGAAAGGTTTCTAAAACGCACCTCATTTCTCCTCTCCTTGTGCTCGGGTTCACCATTCCAGCCGCTTGACTTACCATCTCCCTACTTGGAGAATCAGCACCTTTAACCTCCTCTTACGTACAGGTTGCAATTTGTCCTGAGGATGAACGGGAAGATGGGCAACCAACGAGAGACTAGCCCTAGGTGTTGGGACAGGCACAGGTCACTCCATTTTCCCATCAGGAAGAAGAATGAACCACAGGCTCAGCCTGCCCCCCAGAACCAAAATAGTGCCTGAAGCAATCCTGCGCTTTTGCGGCCAGCTCCTAAAAAAAGCGAGTAGACAAATGGAGCTCAGGGGCACTGCAATTCACAAACGTGCAGAGTTATCAATGAGAACTCTCGTCCACAAATATATTGAGGGAAGGCAACGAAGAGGATTTGAAAGCAAGGCAGATTTGCAGGAAACAGATTTCAGGAGGTAGATTCGACTCGCCTTTAAAGCACATGAAAAGCAGCAAAACGTTGACAATGATGTCCTTGGCCAAAAAGGGCGTATGCGTTTTTTTCCTGAATATATTCAGGAAAAAAACGCATACGCCCTTTTTGGCCAACCAAGCAAGCCAGAAGGGCAAATCAGCGCTACAAAGAAGTCTCTCTTGCCCTCGGTCAAAAGGGCAATGCTGAAGAAAGTGTAAAAACCAGAAAAGCAGGACAGGCCATGGACACATGGGAGCCTTGCTACGCTGATGGGCGGGATGTAAATTGCCAACAGGCACCCTGGAGAAATGTACGGTGTGTCCTGAAACAAGTAATAAACACAGCTTAGAGAGCATAGGGCACTTCCACTCATGGGCGTATAAATTGGGAAAACTAAAAATCAACAAGACACAGGCACCCCAAACTTTACGGCTGCTCTGTTTCCAAGAACCTCCACTTCGGTACACCTTCAATATCCCAGGAAATAGAAAAATGGATAAAGAAATGGTGGTACTTGGCACAATGGAATATCACTCAGCCATGAAATCAATGTCATAAGGCTAGTTAGGAGAATGATGAGTGGATTTAGCGACGATGATTCTAAGTGAAATCAGTCACACAGAAAAAGACACTTATCCTATGATATTGCTTATAGAGGGAATGTCAAAATCGCTACACTTGAACTGAATTACAAAACAGAACAGAGTCACACCTTTAGAAGACACAGTATGGCTGCCTATTGGGAAAGGTGAGGTGGGGTGATGCATAAAACAAGGGTTTGAAATTAGCTCAGACACCGCTCCATAAGCCAAATATGTAATAGACAAGGCCTACTCCCTGCTCAGTGAACTGGACTCAACACCCCCTGGTCACCGCACAAGAATATATCTGACTAGTAAGAATCTGAAAACCTATGTATCGATATCTCTCTGCAAGTGAATCAAGAGGGTGTAAAGCGGCATCAACACAGCAGGGAAAAGCAGCAAAGACCCATTCTAAACATAAATTACTTTAAAAAACCCACAAAATAAAGACAGTGAAAGAGAGAGAAATTCTTACAAAATCCGTTCAGGGTCTCTGATTCAACCTGGATTGACCATATCTAGACACACAGCTGGATGAGACATAAGGCTGGACACTCTTGGGGCTGAGAGGATTGGTGAGGTTGGGTGAGCAAATGCAGATAATTTAAAGTAACACCGCGGGGTACCCACCGCATGGGTCTCAAATCTCCAGGTACAAGGGCATCTTCCTACATCAAAACATGCATGGGAAACCCAGAAGATGGTATGCCATGAGATGGGGAAAGGCTTCTAAAACGCACCTCATTTCTCCTCCCCTTGTGCTTGGGTTCGCCATTCCAGCCGCTTGACTAATCATCTCCCTACTCGGAGAATCAGCACCTTTAACCTCCTGATTCGTACAGGTTGCAATTTGTCCTGAGGATGAACGGGAAGACGGGGAACCAACGAGAGACTAGCCCTAGGTGTTGGGACAGGCACAGGTCACTCCATTTTCCCATCAGGAAGAAGAATGAACCACAGGCTCAGCCTGCCCCCCAGAACCAAAATAGAGCCTGAAGCAATCCTGCGCTTTTGCGGCCAGCTCCCAAAAAAGCGAGAAGACAAATGGAGCTCAGGGGCACTGCAATTCACAAACGTGCAGAGTTATAAATGATAACTCTCGTCCACAAATATATTGAGGGAAGGCAACGAAGAGGATTTGAAAGCAAGGCAGATTTGCAGGAAACAGATTTCAGGAGGTAGATTCGACTCGCCTTTAAAGCACATGAAAAGCGGCAAAACGTTGACAATGATGCCCTTGGCCAAAAAGGGCGTATGCGTTTTTTTCCTGAATATATTCAGGAAAAAACGCATACGCCCTTTTTGGCCAACCAAGCAAGCCGGAAGGGCAAATCAGCGCTACAAAGAAGTGTAGCTTGCCCTCGGTCAAAAGGGCCATGCTGAAAAAAGTGTAAAAACCAGAAAAGCAGGACAGGCCATGGAGATATGGGAGCCTTGCTACGCTGATGGGCGGGATGTAAATTGCGAACAGGCACTCTGGAGAAGTGTACGGTGTGTCCTGAAACAAGTAATAAACACAGCTTAGAGAGCATAGGGCACTTCCACTCATGGGCGTATAAATTGGGAAAACTAAAAATCTACAAGACACAGGCACCTCAACCTTTACGGCTGCTCTGTTTCCAAGAACCTCCACTTCGGTACACCTTCAATATCTCAGAAAGAGAAAAATGGATAAAGAAATGGTGGTACGTGGCACAATGGAATATCACTCAGCCATGAAATCAATGTCATAAGGGTAGTTAGCAGCATGATGAGTGGATTTAGGTACGATGATTCTAAGTGAAATAAGTCACACAGAAAAAGACACTTATCCTAAGATATCGCTTATAGAGAGAATGTCAAAATCGCTACACTTGAACTGAATTACAAAACAGAACAGATTCACACCTTTAGAAGACACAGTATGGCTGCTTAACGGGAAAGGTGAGGTGGGGTGATGCATAAAACAAGGGTTTGAAATTAGCTCAGAGACCGCTCCATAAGCCAAATATGTAATAGACAAGGCCTACTCCCTGCTCAGTGAACTGGACTCAACACCCCCTAGTCACCGCACAAGAATATATCTGACTAGTAAGAATCTGAAAACCTATGTATCGATATCTCTCTGCAAGTGAATCAAGAGGGTGTAAAGCGGCATCAACACAGCAGGGAAAAGCAGCCAAGACCCATTCTAAACATAAATTACTTTAAAAAACCCACAAAACAAAGACAGTGAAAGAGAGAGAAATTCTTACAAAATCCGTTCAGGGTCTCTGATGCAACCTGGATTGACCATATCTAGACCCACAGCTGGATGAGACATAAGGCTGGACACTCTTGGGGCTGAGAGGATTGGTGAGCTTGGGTGAGCAAACACAGATACTTTAAAGTAACACCGTGGGGTACACACCCCATGGGTCTCAAATCTCCAGGTACAAGGGCATCTTCCTACATCAAAACATGCATGGGAAACCCAGAAGATGGTATGCCGTGAGATCGGGAAAGGTTTCTAAAACGCACCTCAATTCTCCTCTCCTTGTGCTCGGGTTCGCCAATCCAGCCGCTTGACTAACCATCTCCCTACTTGGAGAATCAGCACCTTTAACCTCCTGTTTCGTCCAGGTTGCAATTTGTCCTGAGGATGAACGGGCAGACGGGGAACCAACGAAAGACTAGCGCTAGGTGTTGGGACAGGCACAGGTCACTCCCTTTTCCCATCAGGAAGAAGAATGAACCACAGGCTCAGCCTGCCCCCCAGAACCAAAATAGGGCCTGAAGCAATCCTGCGCTTTTGCGGCCAGGTCCCAAAAAAGCGAGTAGACAAATGGAGCTCAGGGGCACTGCAATTCACAAACATGCAGAGTTATAAATGAGAACTCTCGTCCAAAAACATATTGAGGGAAGGCAACGAAGAGGATTTGAAAGCAAGGCAGATTTGCAGGAAACAGATTTCAGGAGGTAGACTCGACTCGCCTTTAAAGCACATGAAAAGCGGCAAAACGTTGACAATGATGCCCTTGGCCAAAAAGGGCGTATGCGTTTTTTTCTGAATATATTCAGGAAAAAACGCATACGCCCTTTTTGGCCAACCAAGCAAGCCTGAAGGGCAAATCAGCGCTACAAAGAAGTCTCGCTTGCCCTAGGTCAAAAATGCCATGCTGAAAAAAGTGTAAAAACCAGAAAAGCAGGACAGGCCATGGAGACATGGGAGCCTTGCTACGCTGATGGGCGGGATGTAAATTGCCAATAGGCACTCTGGAGAAGTGTACGGTGTGTCCTGAAACAAGTTATAAACACAGCTTAGAGAGCATAGGGCACTTCCACTCATGGGCGTATAAATTGGGAAAACTAAAAATCAACAAGACACAGGCACCTCAACCTTTACGGCTGCTCTGTTTCCAAGAACCTCCACTTCGGTACACCTTCAATATCTCAGAAAGAGAAAAATGGATAAAGAAATGATGGTACGTGCACAATGGAATATCACTCAGCCATGAAATCAATGTCATAAGGCTAGTTAGCAGCATGATGAGTGGATTTAGATACGATGATTCTAAGTGAAATAAGTCACACAGAAAAAGACACTTATCCTAAGATATCGCTTATAGAGGGAATGTCAAAATCGCTACACTTGAACTGAATTACAAAACAGAACAGAGTCACACCTTTAGAAGACACACTATGGCTGCTTAACGGGAAAGGTGAGGTGGGGTGATGCATAAAACAAGGGTTTGAAATTAGCTCAGAGACCGCTCCATAAGCCAAATATGTAATAGACAAGGCCTACTCCCTGCTCAGTGAACTGGACTCAACACCCCCTAGTCACCGCACAAGAATATATCTGACTAGTAAGAATCTGAAAACCTTTGTATCGATATCTCTCTGCAAGTGAATCAAGACGGTGTAAAGCGGCATCAGCACAGCAGGGAAAAGCAGCCAAGACCCATTCTAAACATACATTACTTTAAAAAACCCACAAAACAAAGACAGTGAAAGAGAGAGAAATTCTTACAAAATCCGTTCAGGGTCTGTGATGCAACCTGGATTGACCATATCTAGACCCACAGCTGGATGAGACATAAGGCTGGACACTCTTGGGGCTGCGAGGATTGGTGAGGTTGGGTGAGCAAACGCAGATACTTTAAAGTAACACCGCGGCGTACCCACCCCATGGGTCTCAAATCTCCAGGTACAAGGGCATCTTCCTACATCAAAACATGCATGGGAAACCCAGAAGATGGTATGCCGTGAGATCGGGAAAGGTTTCTAAAACGCACCTCATTTATCCTCTCCTTGTGCTCGGATTCGCCATTCCAGCCACTTGACTAACCATCTCTCTACTTTGAGAATCGGCACCTTTAACCTCCTGTTTCGTACAGGTTGCAATTTGTCCTGAGGATGAACGGGAAGACGGGGAACCAACGAGAGACTAGCCCTAGGTGTTGGGACAGGCACAGGCCACTCCATTTTCCCATCAGGAAGAAGAATGAACCACAGGCTCAGCCTGACACCCAGAACCAAAATAGGGCCTGAAGCAATCCTGCGCTTTTGCGGCCAGCTCCCAAAAAAGGGAGTAGACAAATGGAGCTCAGGGGCACTGCAAATCACAAACGTGCAGAGTTATAAATGATAACTCTCGTCCACAAATATATTGAGGGAAGGCAAAGAAGAGGATTTGAAAGCAAGGCAGATTTGCAGGAAACAGTTTTCAGGAGGTAGATTCGACTCGCCTTTAAAGCACATGAAAAGCGGCAAAACGTTGACAATGATGCCCTTGGCCAAGAAGGGCGTATGCGTTTTTTCCTGAATATATTCAGGAAAAAACGCATACGCCCTTTTTGGCCAACCAAGCAAGCCGGAAGGGCAAATCAGTGCTACAAAGAAGTCTCGCTTGCCCTCGGTCAAAAGGGCCATGCTGAAAAAAGTGTAAACACCAGAAAAGCAGGACAGGCCATGGAGACATGGGATCCTTGCTATGCTAATGGGCAGGATGTAAATTCCCAACAGCCACTCTGGAGAAGTGTACGGTGTGTCCTGAAACAAGTAATAAACACAGCTTAGAGAGCATAGGGCACTTCCACTCATGGACGTATAAATTGGGAAAACTAAAAATCAACAAGACACAGGCACCCCAAACTTTAAGGCTGCTCTGTTTCCAAGAACCTCCCCTTCGGTACACCTTCAATATCCCAGGAAAGAGAAAAATGGATAAAGAAATGGTGGTACTTGGCACAATGGAATATCACTCAGCCATGAAATCAATGTCATAAGGCTAGTTAGCAGCATGATGACTGGATTTAGCGACGATGATTCTAAGTGAAATAAGTCACACAGAAAAAGACACTTATCCTAAGATATCGCTTAGAGAGGGAATGTCAAAATCGCTACACTTGAACTGAATTACAAAACAGAACAGAGTCACACCTGTAGAAGACACACTATGGCTGCTTAACGGGAAAGGTGAGGTGGGGTGATGCATAAAACAAGGGTTTGAAATTAGCTCAGAGACCGCTCCAAAAGCCAAATATGTAATAGATAAGGCCTACTCCATGCTCAGTGAACTGGACTCAACACCCCCTAGTCACCGCACAAGAATATATCTGACTAGTAAGAATCTGAAAACCTATGTATCGATATCTCTCTGCAAGTGAATCAAGAGGGTGTAAAGCGGCATAAACACAGCAGGGAAAAGCAGCCAAGACCCATTCTAAACATAAATTACTTTAAAAAACCCACAAAACAAAGACAGTGAAAGAGAGAGAAATTCTTACAAAATCCGTTCAGGGTCTCTGATGCAACCTGGATTGACCATATCTAGACCCACAGCTGGATGAGACATAAGGCTGGACACTCTTGGGGCTGAGAGGATTGGTGAGGTTGGGTGAGCGAACGCAGATACTTTAAAGTAATACCGCGGGGTACCCACCCCATGGGTCTCAAATCTCCAGGTACAAGGGCATCTTCCTACATCAAAACATGCATGGGAAACCCAGAAGATGGTATGCCATGAGATAGGGAAAGGTTTCTAAAACGCACCTCATTTCTCCTCTCATTGTGCTCGGGTTCGCCATTCCACCCGCTTGACTAAACATCTCCCTACTTGGAGAATCAGCACCTTTAACCTCCTGTTTCGTACAGGTTGCAATTTGTCCTGAGGATGAACGGGAAGACGGGGAACCAACGAGAGACTAGCCCTAGGTGTTGGGACAGGCACAGGTCACTCCATTTTCCCATCAGGAAGAAGAATGAATCACAGGCTCAGCCTGCCCCCCAGAACCAAGTATAGGGCCTGAAGCAATCCTGTGCTTTTGCGGCCAGCTCCCAAAAAAGCGAGTAGACAAATGGAGCTCAGGGGCACTGCAATTCACAAACGTGCAGAGTTATAAATGAGAACTCTCGTCCACAAATATATTGAGGGAAGGCAACGAAGAGGATTTGAAAGCAAGGCAGATTTGCAGGAAACAGATTTCAGGAGGTAGATTCGACTCGCCTTTAAAGCACATGAAAAGCGGCAAAACGTTGACAATGATGCCCTTGGCCAAAAAGGGCGTATGCGTTTTTTCCTGAATATATTCAGGAAAAAACGCATACGCCCTTTTTGGCCAACCAAGCAAGCCGGAAGGGCAAATCAGCGCTACAAAGAAGTCTCGCTTGCCCTCGGTCAAAAGGGCCATGCTGAAAAAAGTGTAAAAACCAGAAAAGCAGGACAGGCCATGGAGAAATGGGAGCCTTGCTACGCTGATGGGCGGGATGTAAATTGCCAACAGGCACTCTGGAGAAGTGTACGGTGTGTCCTGAAACAAGTAATAAACACAGCTTAGAGAGCATAGGGCACTTCCACTCATGGGCGTACAAATTAGGAAAACTAAAAATCAACAAGACACAGGCACCCCAAACTTTACGGCTGCTCTGTTTCCAAGAACCTCCACTTCGGTACACCTTCAATATCCCAGGAAAGAGAAAAATGGATAAAGAAATGGTGGTACTTGGCACAATGGAATATATCTCAGCCATGAAATCAATGTCATAAGGCTAGTTAGCAGCATGATGAGTGGATTTAGATACGATGATTCTAAGTGAAATAAGTCACACAGAAAAAGACACTTATCCTAAGATATCGCTTATAGAGCGAGTGTCAAAATCGCAACACTTGAACTGAATTACAAAACAGAACAGAGTCACACCATTAGAAGACACACTATGGCTGCTTAACGGGAAAGGTGAGGTGGGGTGATGCATAGAACAAGGGTTTGAAATTAGCTCTGAGACCACTCCATAAGCCAAATATGTAATAGAGAAGGCCTACTCCCTGCTCAGTGAACTGGACTCAACACCCCCTAGTCACCGCACAAGAATATATCTGACTAGTAAGAATCTGAAAACATATGTATCGATATCTCTCTGCAAGTGAATCAAGAGGGTGTAAAGCGGCATAAACACAGCAGGGAAAAGCAGCCAAGCCCCATTCTAAACATAAATTACTTAAAAAAACCAACAAAACGAAGACAGTGAAAGAGAGAGAAATTCTTACAAAATCCGTTCAGGGTCTCTGATGCAACCTGGATTGACCATATCTAGAGCCACAGCTGGATGAGACATAAGGCTGGTCACTCTTGGGGCTGAGAGGATTGGTGAGGTTGGGTGAGCAAACGCAGATACTTTAAAGTAACACCACGGGGTACCCACCCCATGGGTCTCAAATCTCCAGGTACAAGGGCATCTTCCTACAACAAAACATGCATGGGAAACCCAGAAGATGGTATGCCGTGAGATCGGGAAACGTTTCTAAAACGCACCTCATTTCTCCTCTCCTTGTGTTCGGGTTCGCCATTCCAGCCGCTTGACTAACCATCTCCCTAATTGGAAAATCAGCACCTTTAACCTCCTGTTTCGTACAGGTTGTAAATTGTCCTGAGGATGAACGGGAAGACGGGGAACCAACGAGAGACTAGCCCTAAGTGTTGGGCCAGGCACAGGTCACTCCATTTTCCCATCAGGAAGAAGAATGAACCACAGGCTCAGCCTGCCCCCTGGAAGCCTAATAGGGCCTGAAGCAATCCTGCGCTTTTGTGGCCAGCTCCCAAAAAAGCGAGTAGACAAATGGAGCTCAGGGCCACTGCAATTCACAAACCTGCAGAGTTATAAATGAGAACTCGCGTCCACAAATATATTGAGGGAAGGCAACGAAGAGGATTTGAAAGCAAGGCAGATTTGCAGGAAACAGATTTCAGGAGGTAGATTCGACTCACCTTTAAAGCACATGAAAAGCGGAAAACGTTGACAATGATGCCCTTGGCCAAAAAGGGCGTATGCGTTTTTTCCTGAATATATTCAGGAAAATACGCATACGCCCTTTTTGGCCAACCAGGCAAGCTGGAAGGGAAATCAGCGCTACAAGGAAGTCTCGCTTGCCCTTGGTCAAAAGGGCCATGCTGAAAAAAGCGTAAAAACCAGAAAAGCAGGACAGGCCACGGAGACATGGGAGCCTTGCTACGCTGATGGGCAGGATGTAAATTGCCAACAGGCACTCTGGAGAAGTGTACGGTGTGTCCTGAAACAAGTAATAAACACAGCTTAGAGAGCATAGGGCACTTCCACTCATGGGCGTACAAATTAGGAAAACTAAAAATCAACAAGACACAGGCACCCCAAAGTTTACGGCTGCTCTGTTTCCAAGAACCTCCGCTTCGGTACACCTTCAATATCCTAGGAAAGAGAAACATGGATAAAGAAATGGTGGGACTTGGCACAATGGAATATCACTCAGCCATGAAATCAATGTCATAAGGCTAGTTAGCAGCATGATGAGTGGATTTAGCGACGATGATTCTAAGTGAAATAAGTCACACAGAAGAAGACACTTATCCTAAGATATCTCTTAGAGAGGGAATGTCAAAATCGCTACACTTGAACTGAATTACAAAACAGAACAGAGTCACACCTTTAGAAGACACACTATGGATGCTTAACGGGAAAGGTGAGGTGGGGTGATGCATAAAACAAGGGTTTGAAATTAGCTCAGAGACCACTCCATAAGCCAAATATGTAATAGACAAGGCCTACTCCCTGCTCAGTGAACTGGACTCAACACCCCCTAGTCACCACACAAGAATATATCTGACTAGTAAGAATCTGAAAACCTATGTATCGATATCTCTCTGCAAGTGAATCAAGAGGGTGTAAAGGGGCATAAACACAGTAGGGAAAAGCAGCCAAGCCCCATTCTAAACATAAATTACTTTGAAAAACCCACAAAACAAAGACAGTGAAAGAGAGAGAAATTCTTACAAAATCCGTTCAGGGTCTCTGATGCAACCTGGATTGACCATATCTAGACCCACAGCTGGATAAGACATAAGGCTGGACACTCTTGGGACTGAGAGGATTGGTGAGGTTGGGTGAGCAAACACAGATACTTTAAAGTAACACCGCAGGGTACCCACCCCATGGGTCTCAAATCTCCAGGTACAAGGGCATCTTCCTACATCAAAACATGCATGGGAAACCCAGAAGATGGTATGCCGTGAGATCGGGAAAGGTTTCTAAAACGCACCTCATTTCTCCTCTCCGTGGGCTCGGGTTCGCCATTCCAGCCGCTTGACTAACCATCTCCCTACTTGGAGAATCAGCACCTTTAACTTCCTGTTTCGTACAGGTTGCAATTTCTCCTGAGGATGAACGAAGACAGGGAACCAACGAGAGACTAGCCCTAGGTTCTGGGACAGGCACAGGCCACTCCATTTTCCCATCAGGAAGAAGAATGAACCACAGGCTCAGCCTGACCCCCAGAACCAAAATAGGGCCTGAAGCAATCCTGCGCTTTTGCGGCCAGCTCCCAAAAAAGCGAGTAGACAATGGAGCTCAGGGGCACTGCAATTCACAAACCTGCAGAGTTATAAATGAGAACTCTCGTCCACAAATATATTGAGGGAAGGCAACGAAGAGGATTTGAAAGGAAGGCAAAATTGCAGGAAACAGATTTCAGGAGGAAGATTCGACTCGCCTTGAAAGGACATGAAAAGCGGCAAAAGGGTGACAATTATGCCCTTGGCCAAGAAGGGCGTATGCGTTTTTTCCTGAATATATTCAGGAAAAAACGCATACGCCCTTTTTGGCCAACCAAGCAAGCCGGAAGGGCAAATCAGCGCTACAAAGAAGTCTCGCTTGCCCTCGGTCAAAAGGGCCATGCTGAAAAAAGTGTAAAAACCAGAAAAGCAGGACAGGCCATGGAGACATGGGAGCCTTGCTACGCTGATGGGCGGGATGTAAATTGCCAACAGGCACTCTGGAGAAGTGTACGGTGTGTCCTGAAACAAGTAATAAACACAGCTTAGAGAGCATAGGGCACTTCCACTCATGGGCGTACAAATTAGGAAAACTAAAAATCAACAAGACACAGGCACCCCAAACTTTACGCCTGCTCTGTTTCCAAGAACCTCCACTTCAGTACACCTTCAATATCCCAGGAAAGAGAAAAATGGATAAAGAAATGGTGCTACTTGGCACAATGGAATATCACTCAGCCATGAAATCAATGTCATAAGGCTAGTTAACATCATGATGAGTGGATTTAGCGGCGATGATTCTAAGTGAAATAAGTCACACAGAAAAAGACACTTATCCTAAGATATCGCTTATAGAGGGAGTGTCCAAATAGCAACACTTGAACTGAATTACAAAACAGAACAGAGTCACACCTTTAGAAGACACACTATGGCTGCTTAACGGGAAAGGTGAGGTGGGGTGATGCATAGAAGAAGGGTTTGAAATTAGCTCTGAGACCACTCCATAAGCCAAATATGTAATAGAGAAGGCCTACTCCCTGCTCAGTGAACTGGACTCAACACCCCCTAGTCACCGCACAAGAATATATCTGACTAGTAAGAATCTGAAAACCTATGTATCGATATCTCTCTGCAAGAGAATCAAGAGGGTGTAAAGCGGCATAAACACAGCAGGGAAAAGCAGCCAAGCCCCATTCTAAACATAAATTACTTTAAAAAACCCACAAAACGAAGACAGTGAAAGAGAGAGAAATTCTTACAAAATCCGTTCAGGGTCTCTGATGCAACCAGGATTGACCATATCTAGACCCACAGCTGGATGAGACATAAGCCTGGTCCTCTTGGGGCTGAGAGGATTGGTGAGGTTGGGTGAGCAAACGCAGATACTTTAAAGTAACACCACAGGGTACCCACCCCATGGGTCTCAAATCTCCAGGTACAAGGGCATCTTCCTAAAAAAAAACATGCATGGGAAACCCAGAAGATGGTATGCCGTGAGATCGGGAAAGGTTTCTAAAACGCACCTCATTTCTCCTCTCCTTGTGTTCGGGTTCGTCATTCCAGCCGCTTGACTAACCATCTCCCTAATTGGAAAATCAGCACCTTTAACCTCCTGTATCGTATAGGTTGTAAATTGTCCTGAGGATGAACAGGAAGACGGGCAACCAACGAGAGACTAGCCCTAGGTGTAGGGACAGGCACAGGTCACTCCATTTTCCCATCAGGAAGAAGAATGAACCACAGGCTCAGCCTGCCCCCTAGAACCAAAATAGGGCCTGAAGCAATCCTGCGCTTTTGCGGCCAGCTCCCAAAAAAGCGAGTAGACAAATGGAGCTCAGGGGCACTGCAATTCACAAACGTGCAGAGTTATAAATGATATCTCTCATCCACAAATATATTGAGGGAAGGCAACGAAGAGGATTTGAAAGCAAGGCAGATTTGCAGGAAACAGATTTCAGGAGGTAGATTCGACTCGCCTTTAAAGCACATGAAAACAGGCAAAACGTTGACAATAATGCCCTTCACCAATAAGGGCGTATGCGTTTTTTCCTGAATATATTCAGGAAAAAACGCATACCTCCTTTTTGGCCAACCAAGCAAGCCGGAAGGGCAAATCAGTGCTACAAAGAAGTCTCGCTTGCCCTCGGTCAAAAGGGCCATGCTGAAAAAAGTGTAAACACCAGAAAAGCAGGACAGGCCATGGAGACGTGGGAGCCTTGCTACGCTAATGGGCAGGATGTAAATTGCCAACAGCCACTCTGGAGAAGTGTACGGTGTGTCCTGAAACAAGTAATAAACACAGCTTAGAGAGCATAGGACACTTCCACTCATGGGCGTATAAATTGGGAAAACTAAAAATCAACAAGACACAGGCACCCCAAACTTTACGGCTGCTCTGTTTCCAAGAACCTCCCCTTCGGTACACCTTCAATATCCCAGGAAAGAGAAAAATGGATAAAGAAATGGTGGTACTTGGCACAATGGAATATCACTCAGCCGTGAAATCAATGTCATAAGGCTAGTTAGCAGCATGATGAGTGGATTTAGCGACGATGATTCTAAGTGAAATAAGTCACACAGAAAAAGACACTTATCCTAAGATATCGCTTATAGAGGGAATGTCAAAATCGCTACACTTGAACTGAATTACAAAACAGAACAGAGTCACACCTTTAGAAGACACACTATGGCTGCTGAACGGGAAAGGTGAGGTGGGGTGATGCATAAAACAAGGGTTTGAAATTAGCTCAGAGACCGCTCCATAAGCCAAATATGTAATAGACAAGGCCTACTCCCTGCTCAGTGAACTGGACTCAACACACCCTAGTCACCACACAAGAATATATCTGACTAGTAAGAATCTGAAAACCTATGTATCGATATCTCTCTGCAAGTGAATCAAGAGGGTGTAAACCGGCATAAACACAGCAGGGAAAAGCAGCCAAGACCCATTCTAAACATAAATTACTTTAAAAAACCCACAAAACAAAGACAGTGAAAGAGAGAGAAATTCTTACAAAATCTGTTCAGGGTCTCTGATGCAACCTGGATTGACCATATCTAGACCCACAGCTGGATGAGACATAAGGCTGGACACTCTTAGGGCTGAGAGGATTGGTGAGCTTGGTGAGCAAACGCAGATACTTTAAAGAAACACCGCGTGGTACACACCCCATGGGTCTCAAATCTCCAGGTACAAGGGCATCTTCCTACATCAAAACATGCATGGGAAACCCAGAAGATGGTATGCCGTGAGATCGGGAAAGGTTTCTAAAACGCACCTCATTTCTCCTCTCATTGTGCTCGGGTTCGCCATTCCACCCGCTTGACTAACCATCTCCCTACTTGGAGAATCAGCACCTTTAACCTCCTGTTTTGTACAGGTTGCAATTTGTCCTGAGGATGAACGGGAAGACGGGCAACCAACGAGAGACTAGCCCTAGGTGTTGGGACAGGCACAGGTCACTCCATTTTCCCATCAGGAAGAAGAATGAACCACAGGCTCAGCCTGCCCCCTAGAACCAAAATAGGGCCTGAAGCAATCCTGCGCTTTTGCGACCAGCTCCCAAAAAAGCGAGTAGACAAATGGAGCTCAGGGGCACTGCAATTCACAAAAGTGCAGAGTTATAAATGATATCTCTCGTCCACAAATATATTGAGGGAAGGCAACGAAGAGGATTTGAAAGCAAGGCAGATTTGCAGGAAACAGATTTCAGGAGGTAGATTCGACTCGCCTTTAAAGCGCATGAAAACAGGCAAAACGTTGACAATAATGCCCTTCACCAAAAAGGGCGTATGCGTTTTTTCAAGAATATATTCAGGAAAGAACGCATACCTCCTTTTTGGCCAACCAAGCAAGCCGGAAGGGCAAATCAGTGCTACAAAGAAGTCTCGCTTGCCCTCGGTCAAAAGGGCCATGCTGAAAAAAGTGTAAACACCAGAAAAGCAGGACAGGCCACGGAGACATGGGAGCCTTGCTACGCTGATGGGCAGGATGTAAATTGCCAACAGCCACTCTGGAGAAGTGTACGGTGTGTCCTGAAACAAGTAATAAACACAGCTTAGAGAGCATAGGACACTTCCACTCATGGACGTATAAATTGGGAAAACTAAAAATCAACAAGACACAGGCACCCCAAACTTTACGGCTGCTCTGTTTCCAAGAACCTCCCCTTCGGTACACCTTCAGTATCCCAGGAAAGAGAAAAATGGATAAAGAAATGGTGGTACTTGGCACAATGGAATATCACTCAGCCATGAAATCAATGTCATAAGGCTACTTAGCAGCATGATGAGTGGATTTAGCGACGATGATTCTAAGTGAAATAAGTCACACAGAAAAAGACACTTATCCTAAGATATCGCTTATAGAGGGAATGTCAAAATCGCTACACTTGAACTGAATTACAAAACAGAACAGAGTCACACCTTTAGAAGACACACTATGGCTGCTGAACGGGAATGGTGAGGTGGGGTGATGCATAAAACAAGGGTTTGAAATTAGCTCAGAGACCGCTCCATAAGCCAAATATGTAATAGACAAGGCCTACTCCCTGCTCAGTGTACTGGACTCAACACCCCCTAGTCACCGCACAAGAATATATCTGACTAGTAAGAATCTGAAAACCTATGTATCGATATCTCTCTGCAAGTGAATCAAGAGGGTGTAAAGCGGCATAAACACAGCAGGGAAAAGCAGCCAAGACCCATTCTAAACATAAATTACTTTAAAAAACCCACAAAACAAAGACAGTGAAAGAGAGAGAAATTCTTACAAAATCTGTTCAGGGTCTCTGATGCAACCTGGATTGACCATATCTAGACCCACAGCTGGATGAGACATAAGGCTGGACACTCTTGGGGATGAGAGGATTGGTGAGCTTGGTGAGCAAACGCAGATACTTTAAAGTAACACCGCGGGGTACACACCCCATGGGTCTCAAATCTCCAGGTACAAGGGCATCTTCCTACATCAAAACATGCATGGGAAACCCAGAAGATGGTATGCCGTGAGATCGGGAAAGGTTTCTAAAACGCACCTCATTTCTCCTCTCATTGTGCTCGGGTTCGCCATTCCAGCCGCTTGACTAACCATCTCCCTACTTGGAGAATCAGCACCTTTAACCTCCTGTTTTGTACAGGTTGCAATTTGTCCTGAGGATGAACGGGAAGACGGGCAACCAACGAGAGACTAGCCCTAGGTGTTGGGACAGGCACAGGTCACTCCATTTTCCCATCAGGAAGAAGAATGAACCACAGGCTCAGCCTGCCCCCTAGAACCAAAATAGGGCCTGAAGCAATCCTGCGCTTTTGCGACCAGCTCCCAAAAAAGCGAGTAGACAAATGGAGCTCAGGGGCACTGCAATTCACAAAAGTGCAGAGTTATAAATGATATCTCTCGTCCACAAATATATTGAGGGAAGGCAACGAAGACGATTTGAAAGCAAGGCAGATTTGCAGGAAACAGATTTCAGGAGGTAGATTCGACTCGCCTTTAAAGCGCATGAAAACAGGCAAAACGTTGACAATAATGCCCTTCACCAAAAAGGGCGTATGCGTTTTTTCAAGAATATATTCAGGAAAGAACGCATACCTCCTTTTTGGACAACCAAGCAAGCCGGAAGGGCAAATCAGTGCTACAAAGAAGTCTCGCTTGCCCTCGGTCAAAAGGGCCATGCTGAAAAAAGTGTAAACACCAGAAAAGCAGGACAGGCCACGGAGACATGGGAGCCTTGCTACGCTGATGGGCAGGATGTAAATTGCCAACAGCCACTCTGGAGAAGTGTACGGTGTGTCCTGAAACAAGTAATAAACACAGCTTAGAGAGCATAGGACACTTCCACTCATGGGCGTATAAATTGGGAAAACTAAAAATCAACAAGACACAGGCACCCCAAACTTTACGGCTGCTCTGTTTCCAAGAACCTCCCCTTCGGTACACCTTCAGTATCCCAGGAAAGAGAAAAATGGATAAAGAAATGGTGGTACTTGGCACAATGGAATATCACTCAGCCATGAAATCAATGTCATAAGGCTAGTTAGCAGCATGATGAGTGGATTTAGCGACGATGATTCTAAGTGAAATAAGTCACACAGAAAAAGACACTTATCCTAAGATATCGCTTATAGAGGGAATGTCAAAATCGCTACACTTGAACTGAATTACAAAACAGAACAGAGTCACACCTTTAGAAGACACACTATGGCTGCTGAACGGGAATGGTGAGGTGGGGTGATGCATAAAACAAGGGTTTGAAATTAGCTCAGAGACCGCTCCATAAGCCAAATATGTAATAGACAAGGCCTACTCCCTGCTCAGTGTACTGGACTCAACACCCCCTAGTCACCGCACAAGAATATATCTGACTAGTAAGAATCTGAAAACCTATGTATCGATATCTCTCTGCAAGTGAATCAAGAGGGTGTAAAGCGGCATAAACACAGCAGGGCAAAGCAGCCAAGACCCATTCTAAACATAAATTACTTTAAAAAACCCACAAAACAAAGACAGTGAAAGAGAGAGAAATTCTTACAAAATCTGTTCAGGGTCTCTGATGCAACCTGGATTGACCATATCTAGACCCACAGCTGGATGAGACATAAGGCTGGACACTCTTGGGGCTGAGAGGATTGGTGAGCTTGGTGAGCAAACGCAGATACTTTAAAGTAACACCGCGGGGTACACACCCCATGGGTCTCAAATCTCCAGGTACAAGGGCATCTTCCTACATCAAAACATGCATGGGAAACCCAGAAGATGGTATGCCGTGAGATCGGGAAAGGTTTCTAAAACGCACCTCATTTCTCCTCTCATTGTGCTCGGGTTCGCCATTCCACCCGCTTGACTAACCATCTCCCTACTTGGAGAATCAGCACCTTTAACCTCCTGTTTCGTACAGGTTGCAATTTGTCCTGAGGATGAACGGGAAGACGGGCAACCAACGAGAGACTAGCCCTAGGTGTTGGGACAGGCACAGGTCACTCCATTTTCCCATCAGGAAGAAGAATGAACCACAGGCTCAGCCTGCCCCCTAGAACCAAAATAGGGCCTGAAGCAATCCTGCGCTTTTGCGGCCAGCTCCCAAAAAAGCGAGTAGACAAATGGAGCTCAGGGGCACTGCAATTCACAAACGTGCAGAGTTATAAATGATATCTCTCGTCCACAAATATATTGAGGGAAGGCAACGAAGAGGATTTGAAAGCAAGGCAGATTTGCAGGAAACAGATTTCAGGAGGTAGATTCGACTCGCCTTTAAAGCACATGAAAACAGGCAAAACGTTGACAATAATGCCCTTCACCAAAAAGGGCGTATGCGTTTTTTCCTGAATATATTCAGGAAAAAACGCATACCTCCTTTTTGGCCAACCAAGCAAGCCGGAAGGGCAAATCAGTGCTACAAAGAAGCCTCGCTTGCCCTCGGTCAAAAGGGCCATGCTGAAAAAAGTGTAAACACCAGAAAAGCAGGACAGGCCATGGAGACATGGGAGCCTTGCTACGCTAATGGGCAGGATGTAAATTGCCAACAGCCACTCTGGAGAAGTGTACGGTGTGTCCTGAAACAAGTAATAAACACAGCTTAGAGACCATAGGACACTTCCATTCATGGGCGTATAAATTGGGAAAACTAAAAATCAACAAGACACAGGCACCCCAAACTTTACGGCTGCTCTGTTTCCAAGAACCTCCCCTTCGGTACACCTTCAATATCCCAAGAAAGAGAAAAATGGATAAAGAAATGGTGGTACTTGGCACAATGGAATATCACTCAGCCATGAAATCAATGTCATAAGGCTAGTTAGCAGCATGATGAGTGGATTTAGCGACGATGATTCTAAGTGAAATAAGTCACACAGAAAAAGACACTTATCCTAAGATATCGCTTAGAGAGGGAATGTCAAAATCGCTACACTTGAACTGAATTACAAAACAGAACAGAGTCACACCTTTAGAAGACACACTATGGCTGCTGAACGGGAATGGTGAGGTGGGGTGATGCATAAAACAAGGGTTTGAAATTAGCTCAGAGACCGCTCCATAAGCCAAATATGTAATAGACAAGGCCTACTCCCTGCTCAGTGAACTGGACTCAACACCCCCTAGTCACCGCACAAGAATATATCTGACTAGTAAGAATCTGAAAACCTATGTATCGATATCTCTCTGCAAGTGAATCAAGAGGGTGTAAAGCGGCATAAACACAGCAGGGAAAAGCAGCCAAGACCCATTCTAAACATAAATTACTTTAAAAAACCCACAAAACAAAGACAGTGAAAGAGAGAGAAATTCTTACAAAATCTGTTCAGGGTCTCTGATGCAACCTGGATTGACCATATCTAGACCCACAGCTGGATGAGACATAAGGCTGGACACTCTTGGGGCTGAGAGGATTGGTGAGCTTGGTGAGCAAACGCAGATACTTTAAAGTAACACCGCGGGGTACACACCCCATGGGTCTCAAATCTCCAGGTACAAGGGCATCTTCCTACATCAAAACATGCATGGGAAACCCAGAAGATGGTATGCCGTGAGATCGGGAAAGGTTTCTAAAACGCACCTCATTTCTCCTCTCATTGTGCTCGGGTTCGCCATTCCAGCCGCTTGACTAACCATCTCCCTACTTGGAGAATCAGCACCTTTAACCTCCTGTTTTGTACAGGTTGCAATTTGTCCTGAGGATGAACGGGAAGACGGGCAACCAACGAGAGACTAGCCCTAGGTGTTGGGACAGGCACAGGTCACTCCATTTTCCCATCAGGAAGAAGAATGAACCACAGGCTCAGCCTGCCCCCTAGAACCAAAATAGGGCCTGAAGCAATCCTGCGCTTTTGCGGCCAGCTCCCAAAAAAGCGAGTAGACAAATGGAGCTCAGGGGCACTGCAATTCACAAACGTGCAGAGTTATAAATGATATCTCTCGTCCACAAATATATTGAGGGAAGGCAACGAAGAGGATTTGAAAGCAAGGCAGATTTGCAGGAAACAGATTTCAGGAGGTAGATTCGACTCGCCTTTAAAGCACATGAAAACAGGCAAAACGTTGACAATAATGCCCTTCACCAAAAAGGGCGTATGCGTTTTTTCCTGAATAGATTCAGGAAAAAACGCATACGCCCTTTTTGGCCAACCAAGCAAGCCGGAAGGGCAAATCAGTGCTTCAAAGAAGTGTCGCTTGCCCTCGGTCAAAAGGGCCATGCTGAAAAAAGTGTAAAAACCAGAAAAGCAGGTCTGGCCATGGAGACATGGGAGCCTTGCTACGCTAATGGGCAGGATGTAAATTGCCAACAGCCACTCTGGAGAAGTGTACGGTGTGTCCTGAAACAAGTAATAAACACAGCTTAGAGACCATAGGACACTTCCATTCATGGGCGTATAAATTGGGAAAACTAAAAATCAACAAGACACAGGCACCCCAAACTTTACGGCTGCTCTGTTTCCAAGAACCTCCCCTTCGGTACACCTTCAATATCCCAGGAAAGAGAAAAATGGATAAAGAAATGGTGGTACTTGGCACAATGGAATATCACTCAGCCATGAAATCAATGTCATAAGGCTAGTTAGCAGCATGATGAGTGGATTTAGCGACGATGATTCTAAGTGAAATAAGTCACACAGAAAAAGACACTTATCCTAAGATATCGCTTAGAGAGGGAATGTCAAAATCGCTACACTTGAACTGAATTACAAAACAGAACAGAGTCACACCTTTAGAAGACACACTATGGCTGCTGAACGGGAATGGTGAGGTGGGGTGATGCATAAAACAAGGGTTTGAAATTAGCTCAGAGACCGCTCCATAAGCCAAATATGTAATAGACAAGGCCTACTCCCTGCTCAGTGAACTGGACTCAACACCCCCTAGTCACCGCACAAGAATATATCTGACTCGTAAGAATCTGAAAACCTATGTATCGATATCTCTCTGCAAGTGAATCAAGAGGGTGTAAAGCGGCATAAACACAGCAGGGAAAAGCAGCCAAGACCCATTCTAAACATAAATTACTTTAAAAAACCCACAAAACAAAGACAGTGAAAGAGAGAGAAATTCTTACAAAATCTGTTCAGGGTCTCTGATGCAACCTGGATTGACCATATCTAGACCCACAGCTGGATGAGACATAAGGCTGGACACTCTTGGGGCTGAGAGGATTGGTGAGCTTGGTGAGCAAACGCAGATACTTTAAAGTAACACCGCGGGGTACACACCCCATGGGTCTCAAATCTCCAGGTACAAGGGCATCTTCCTACATCAAAACATGCATGGGAAACCCAGAAGATGGTATGCCGTGAGATCGGGAAAGGTTTCTAAAACGCACCTCATTTCTCCTCTCATTGTGCTCGGGTTCGCCATTCCAGCCGCTTGACTAACCATCTCCCTACTTGGAGAATCAGCACCTTTAACCTCCTGTTTTGTACAAGTTGCAATTTGTCCTGAGGATGAACGGGAAGACGGGCAACCAACGAGAGACTAACCCTAGGTGTTGGGACAGGCACAGGTCACTCCATTTTCCCATCAGGAAGAAGAATGAACCACAGGCTCAGCCTGCCCCCTAGAACCAAAATAGGGCCTGAAGCAATCCTGCGCTTTTGCGGCCAGCTCCCAAAAAAGCGAGTAGACAAATGGAGCTCAGGGGCACTGCAATTCACAAACGTGCAGAGTTATAAATGATATCTCTCGTCCACAAATATATTGAGGGAAGGCAACGAAGAGGATTTGAAAGCAAGGCAGATTTGCAGGAAACAGATTTCAGGAGGTAGATTCGACTCGCCTTTAAAGCACATGAAAACAGGCAAAACGTTGACAATAATGCCCTTCACCAAAAAGGGCGTATGCGTTTTTTCCTGAATATATTCAGGAAAAAACGCATACGCCCTTTTTGGCCAACCAAGCAAGCCGGAAGGGCAAATCAGTGCTTCAAAGAAGTGTCGCTTGCCCTCGGTCAAAAGGGCCATGCTGAAAAAAGTGTAAAAACCAGAAAAGCAGGTCTGGCCATGGAGACATGGGAGCCTTGCTACGCTAATGGGCAGGATGTAAATTGCCAACAGCCACTCTGGAGAAGTGTACGGTGTGTCCTCAAACAAGTAATAAACACAGCTTAGAGAGCATAGGACACTTCCACTCATGGGCGTATAAATTGGGAAAACTAAAAATCAACAAGACACAGGCACCCCAAACTTTACGGCTGCTCTGTTTCCAAGAACCTCCCCTTCGGTACACCTTCAATATCCCAGGAAAGAGAAAAATGGATAAAGAAATGGTGGTACTTGGCACAATGGAATATCACTCAGCCATGAAATCAATGTCATAAGGCTAGTTAGCAGCATGATGAGTGGATTTAGCGACGATGATTCTAAGTGAAATAAGTCACACAGAAAAAGACACTTATCCTAAGATATCGCTTAGAGAGGGAATGTCAAAATCGCTACACTTGAACTGAATTACAAAACAGAACAGAGTCACACCTTTAGAAGACACACTATGGCTGCTGAACGGGAATGGTGAGGTGGGGTGATGCATAAAACAAGGGTTTGAAATTAGCTCAGAGACCGATCCATAAGCCAAATATGTAATAGATAAGGCCTACTCCCTGCTCAGTGAACTGGACTCAACACCCCCTAGTCACCACACAAGAATATATCTGACTCGTAAGAATCTGAAAACCTATGTATCGATATCTCTCTGCAAGTGAATCAAGAGGGTGTAAAGCGGCATAAACACAGCAGGGAAAAGCAGCCAAGACCCATTCTAAACATAAATTACTTTAAAAAACCCACAAAACAAAGACAGTGAAAGAGAGAGAAATTCTTACAAAATCTGTTCAGGGTCTCTGATGCAACCTGGATTGACCATATCTAGACCCACAGCTGGATGAGACATAAGGCTGGACACTCTTGGGGCTGAGAGGATTGGTGAGCTTGGTGAGCAAACGCAGATACTTTAAAGTAACACTGCGGGGTACACACCCCATGGGTCTCAAATCTCCAGGTACAAGGGCATCTTCCTACATCAAAACATGCATGGGAAACCCAGAAGATGGTATGCCGTGAGATCGGGAAAGGTTTCTAAAACGCACCTCATTTCTCCTCTCATTGTGCTCGGGTTCGCCATTCCAGCCGCTTGACTAACCATCTCCCTACTTGGAGAATCAGCACCTTTAACCTCCTGTTTCGTACAGGTTGCAATTTGTCCTGAGGATGAACGGGAAGACGGGCAACCAACGAGAGACTAACCCTAGGTGTTGGGACAGGCACAGGTCACTCCATTTTCCCATCAGGAAGAAGAATGAACCACAGGCTCAGCCTGCCCCCTAGAACCAAAATAGGGCCTGAAGCAATCCTGCGCTTTTGCGGCCAGCTCCCAAAAAAGCGAGTAGACAAATGGAGCTCAGGGGCACTGCAATTCACAAACGTGCAGAGTTATAAATGATATCTCTCGTCCACAAATATATTGAGGGAAGGCAACGAAGAGGATTTGAAAGCAAGGCAGATTTGCAGGAAACAGATTTCAGGAGGTAGATTCGACTCGCCTTTAAAGCACATGAAAACAGGCAAAACGTTGACAATAATGCCCTTCACCAAAAAGGGCGTATGCGTTTTTTCCTGAATATATTCAGGAAAAAACGCATACCTCCTTTTTGGCCAACCAAGCAAGCCGGAAGGGCAAATCAGTGCTACAAAGAAGTCTCGCTTGCCCTCGGTCAAAAGGGCCATGCTGAAAAAAGTGTAAACACCAGAAAAGCAGGACAGGCCATGGAGACATGGGAGCCTTGCTACGCTAATGGGCAAGATGTAAATTGCCAACAGCCACTCTGGAGAAGTGTACGGTGTGTCCTGAAACAAGTAATAAACACAGCTTAGAGAGCATAGGACACTTCCATTCATGGGCGTATAAATTGGGAAAACTAAAAATCAACAAGACACAGGCACCCCAAACTTTACGGCTGCTCTGTTTCCAAGAACCTCCCCTTCGGTACACCTTCAATATCCCAGGAAAGAGAAAAATGGATAAAGAAATGGTGGTACTTGGCACAATGGAATATCACTCAGCCATGAAATCAATGTCATAAGGCTAGTTAGCAGCATGATGAGTGGATTTAGGTACGATGATTCTAAGTGAAATAAGTCACACAGAAAAAGACACTTATCCTAAGATATCGCTTAGAGAGGGAATGTCAAAATCGCTACACTTGAACTGAATTACAAAACAGAACAGAGTCACAGCTTTAGAAGACACACTATGGCTGCTGAACGGGAATGGTGAGGTGGGGTGATGCATAAAACAAGGGTTTGAAATTAGCTCAGAGACCGCTCCATAAGCCAAATATGTAATAGATAAGGCCTACTCCCTGCTCAGTGAACTGGACTCAACACCCCCTAGTCACCGCACAAGAATATATCTGACTACTAAGAATCTGAAAACCTATGTATCGATATCTCTCTGCAAGTGTATCAAGAGGGTGTAAAGCGGCATAAACACAGCAGGGAAAAGCAGCCAAGACCCATTCTAAACATAAATTACTTTAAAAAACCCACAAAACAAAGACAGTGAAAGAGAGAGAAATTCTTACAAAATCTGTTCAGGGTCTCTGATGCAACCTGGATTGACCATATCTAGACCCACAGCTGGATGAGACATAAGGCTGGACACTCTTGGGGCTGAGAGGATTGGTGAGCTTGGTGAGCAAACGCAGATACTTTAAAGTAACACTGCGGGGTACACACCCCATGGGTCTCAAATCTCCAGGTACAAGGGCATCTTCCTACATCAAAACATGCATGGGAAACCCAGAAGATGGTATGCCGTGAAATCGGGAAAGGTTTCTAAAACGCACCTCATTTCTCCTCTCATTGTGCTCGGGTTCGCCATTCCAGCCGCTTGACTAACCATCTCCCTACTTGGAGAATCAGCACCTTTAACCTCCTGTTTCGTACAGGTTGCAATTTGTCCTGAGGATGAACGGGAAGACGGGCAACCAACGAGAGACTAGCCCTAGGTGTTGGGACAGGCACAGGTCACTCCATTTTCCCATCAGGAAGAAGAATGAACCACAGGCTCAGCCTGCCCCCTAGAACCAAAATAGGGCCTGAAGCAATCCTGCGCTTTTGCGGCCAGCTCCCAAAAAAGCGAGTAGACAAATGGAGCTCAGGGGCACTGCAATTCACAAACGTGCAGAGTTATAAATGATATCTCTCGTCCACAAATATATTGAGGGAAGGCAACGAAGAGGATTTGAAAGCAAGGCAGATTTGCAGGAAACAGATTTCAGGAGGTAGATTCGACTCGCCTTTAAAGCACATGAAAACAGGCAAAACGTTGACAATAATGCCCTTCACCAAAAAGGGCGTATGCGTTTTTTCCTGAATATATTCAGGAAAAAACGCATACCTCCTTTTTGGCCAACCAAGCAAGCCGGAAGGGCAAATCAGTGCTACAAAGAAGTCTCGCTTGCCCTCGGTCAAAAGGGCCATGCTGAAAAAAGTGTAAACACCAGAAAAGCAGGACAGGCCATGGAGACATGGGAGCCTTGCTACGCTAATGGGCAAGATGTAAATTGCCAACAGCCACTCTGGAGAAGTGTACGGTGTGTCCTGAAACAAGTAATAAACACAGCTTAGAGAGCATAGGACACTTCCACTCATGGGCGTATAAATTGGGAAAACTAAAAATCAACAAGACACAGGCACCCCAAACTTTACAGCTGCTCTGTTTCCAAGAACCTCCACTTCGGTACACCTTCAATATCCCAGGAAAGAGAAAAATGGATAAAGAAATGGTGGTACTTGGCACAATGGAATATCACTCAGCCATGAAATCAATGTCATAAGGCTAGTTAGCAGCATGATGAGTGGATTTAGCGACGATGATTCTAAGTGAAATAAGTCACACAGAAAAAGACACTTATCCTAAGATATCGCTTATAGAGGGAATGTCAAAATCGCTACACTTGAACTGAATTACAAAACAGAACAGAGTCACACCTTTAGAAGACACATTATGGCTGCTGAACGGGAATGGTGAGGTGGGGTGATGCATAAAACAAGGGTTTGAAATTAGCTCAGAGACCGCTCCATAAGCCAAATATGTAATAGACAAGGCCTACTCCCTGCTCAGTGAACTGGACTCAACACCCCCTAGTCACCGCACAAGAATATATCTGACTAGTAAGAATCTGAAAACCTATGTATCGATATCTCTCTGCAAGTGAATCAAGAGGGTGTAAAGCGGCATAAACACAGCAGGGCAAAGCAGCCAAGACCCATTCTAAACATAAATTACTTTAAAAAACCCACAAAACAAAGACAGTGAAAGAGAGAGAAATTCTTACAAAATCTGTTCAGGGTCTCTGATGCAACCTGGATTGACCATATCTAGACCCACAGCTGGATGAGACATAAGGCTGGACACTCTTGGGGCTGAGAGGATTGGTGAGCTTGGTGAGCAAACGCAGATACTTTAAAGTAATACCGTGGGGTACACACCCCATGGGTCTCAAATCTCCAGGTACAAGGGCATCTTCCTACATCAAAACATGCATGGGAAACCCAGAAGATGGTATGCCGTGAGATCGGGAAAGGTTTCTAAAACGCACCTCATTTCTCCTCTCATTGTGCTCGGGTTCGCCATTCCACCCGCTTGACTAACCATCTCCCTACTTGGAGAATCAGCACCTTTAACCTCCTGTTTTGTACAGGTTGCAATTTGTCCTGAGGATGAACGGGAAGACGGGCAACCAACGAGAGACTAGCCCTAGGTGTTGGGACAGGCACAGGTCACTCCATTTTCCCATCAGGAAGAAGAATGAACCACAGGCTCAGCCTGCCCCGTAGAACCAAAATAGGGCCTGAAGCAATCCTGCGCTTTTGCGGCCAGCTCCCAAAAAAGCGAGTAGACAAATGGAGCTCAGGGGCACTGCAATTCACAAACGTGCAGAGTTATAAATGATATCTCTCGTCCACAAATATATTGAGGGAAGGCAACGAAGAGGATTTGAAAGCAAGGCAGATTTGCAGGAAACAGATTTCAGGAGGTAGATTCGACTCGCCTTTAAAGCACATGAATACAGGCAAAACGTTGACAATAATGCCCTTCACCAAAAAGGGCGTATGCGTTTTTTCCTGAATATATTCAGGAAAAAACGCATACGCCCTTTTTGGCCAACCAAGCAAGCCGGAAGGGCAAATCAGTGCTTCAAAGAAGTGTCGCTTGCCCTCGGTCAAAAGGGCCATGCTGAAAAAAGTGTAAAAACCAGAAAAGCAGGTCAGCTCATGGAGACATGGGAGCCTTGCTACGCTAATGGGCAGGATGTAAATTGCCAACAGCCACTCTGGAGAAGTGTACGGTGTGTCCTGAAACAAGTAATAAACACAGCTTAGAGAGCATAGGACACTTCCACTCATGGGCGTATAAATTGGGAAAACTAAAAATCAACAAGACACAGGCACCCCAAACTTTACGGCTGCTCTGTTTCCAAGAACCTCCACTTCGGTACACCTTCAATATCCCAGGAAAGAGAAAAATGGATAAAGAAATGGTGGTACTTGGCACAATGGAATATCACTCAGCCATGAAATCAATGTCATAAGGCTAGTTAGCAGCATGATGAGTGGATTTAGCGACGATGATTCTAAGTGAAATAAGTCACACAGAAAAAGACACTTATCCTAAGATATCGCTTAGAGAGGGAATGTCAAAATCGCTACACTTGAACTGAATTACAAAACAGAACAGAGTCACACCTTTAGAAGACACACTATGGCTGCTGAACGGGAATGGTGAGGTGGGGTTATGCATAAAACAAGGGTTTGAAATTAGCTCAGAGACCGCTCCATAAGCCAAATATGTAATAGACAAGGCCTACTCCCTGCTCAGTGAACTGGACTCAACACCCCCTAGTCACCGCACAAGAATATATCTGACTAGTAAGAATCTGAAAACCTATGTATCGATATCTCTCTGCAAGTGAATCAAGAGGGTGTAAAGCGGCATAAACACAGCAGGGAAAAGCAGCCAAGACCCATTCTAAACATAAATTACTTTAAAAAACCCACAAAACAAAGACAGTGAAAGAGAGAGAAATTCTTACAAAATCTGTTCAGGGTCTCTGATGCAACCTGGATTGACCATATCTAGACCCACAGCTGGATGAGACATAAGGCTGGACACTCTTGGGGCTGAGAGGATTGGTGAGCTTGGTGAGCAAACGCAGATACTTTAAAGTAACACCGCGGGGTACACACCCCATGGGTCTCAAATCTCCAGGTACAAGGGCATCTTCCTACATCAAAACATGCATGGGAAACCCAGAAGATGGTATGCCGTGAGATCGGGAAAGGTTTCTAAAACGCACCTCATTTCTCCTCTCATTGTGCTCGGGTTCTCCATTCCAGCCGCTTGACTAACCATCTCCCTACTTGGAGAATCAGCACCTTTAACCTCCTGTTTTGTACAGGTTGCAATTTGTCCTGAGGATGAACGGGAAGACGGGCAACCAACGAGAGACTAGCCCTAGGTGTTGGGACAGGCACAGGTCACTCCATTTTCCCATCAGGAAGAAGAATGAACCACAGGCTCAGCCTGCCCCCTAGAACCAAAATAGGGCCTGAAGCAATCCTGCGCTTTTGCGGCCAGCTCCCAAAAAAGCGAGTAGACAAATGGAGCTCAGGGGCACTGCAATTCACAAACGTGCCGAGTTATAAATGATATCTCTCATCCACAAATATATTGAGGGAAGGCAACGAAGAGGATTTGAAAGCAAGGCAGATTTGCAGGAAACAGATTTCAGGAGGTAGATTCGACTCGCCTTTAAAGCACATGAAAACAGGCAATACGTTGACAATAATGCCCTTCACCAAAAAGGGCGTATGCGATTTTTCCTGAATATATTCAGGAAAAAACGTATACGCCCTTTTTGGCCAACCAAGCAAGCCGGAAGTGCAAATCAGTGCTTCAAAGAAGTGCCGCTTGCCCTCGGTCAAAAGGGCCATGCTGAAAAAAGTGTAAAAACCAGAAAAGCAGGTCAGCTCATGGAGACATGGGAGCCTTGCTACGCTAATGGGCAGGATGTAAATTGCCAACAGCCACTCTGGAGAAGTGTACGGTGTGTCCTCAAACAAGTAATAAACACAGCTTAGAGAGCATAGGACACTTCCACTCATGGGCGTATAAATTGGGAAAACTAAAAATCAACAAGACACAGGCACCCCAAACTTTATGGCTGCTCTGTTTCCAAGAACCTCCACTTCGGTACACCTTCAATATCCCAGGAAAGAGAAAAATGGATAAAGAAATGGTGGTACTTGGCACAATGGAATATCACTCAGCCATGAAATCAATGTCATAAGGCTAGTTAGCAGCATGATGAGTGGATTTAGCGACGATGATTCTAAGTGAAATAAGTCACACAGAAAAAGACACTTATCCTAAGATATCGCTTATAGAGGGAATGTCAAAATCGCTACACTTGAACTGAATTACAAAACAGAACAGAGTCACACCTTTAGAAGACACAATATGGCTGCTTAACGGGAATGGTGAGGTGGGGTGATGCATAAAACAAGGGTTTGAAATTAGCTCAGAGACCGCTCCATAAGCCAAATATGTAATAGACCAGGCCTACACCTTGCTCAGTGAACTGGACTCAACACCCCCTAGTCACCGCACAAGAATATATCTGACTAGTAAGAATCTGAAAACCTATGTATCGATATCTCTCTGCAAGTGAATCAAGAGGGTGTAAAGCGGCATCAACACAGCAGGGAAAAGCAGCCAAGACCCATTCTAAACATAAATTACTTTAAAAAACCCACAAAACAAAGACAGTGAAAGAGAGAGAAATTCTTACAAAATCTGTTCAGGGTCTCTGATGCAACCTGGATTGACCATATCTAGACCCACAGCTGGATGAGACATAAGGCTGGACACTCTTGGGGCTGAGAGGATTGGTGAGCTTGGTGAGCAAACGCAGATACTTTAAAGTAACACCGCGGGGTACACACGCCATGGGTCTCAAATCCCCAGGTACAAGGGCATCTTCCTACATCAAAACATGCATGGGAAACCCAGAAGGTGGTATGCCGTGAGATCGGGAAAGGTTTCTAAAACGCACCTCATTTCTCCTCTCATTGTGCTCGGGTTCGCCATTCCAGCCGCTTGACTAACCATCTCCCTACTTGGAGAATCAGCACCTTTAACCTCCTGTTTTGTACAGGTTGCAATTTGTCCTGAGGATGAACGGGAAGACGGGCAACCAACGAGAGACTAGCCCTAGGTGTTGGGACAGGCACAGGTCACTCCATTTTCCCATCAGAAAGAAGAATGAACCACAGGCTCAGCCTGCCCCCTAGAACCATAATAGGGCCTGAAGCAATCCTGCGCTTTTGCGGCCAGCTCCCAAAAAAGCGAGTAGACAAATGGAGCTCAGGGGCACTGCAATTCACAAACGTGCAGAGTTATAAATGATATCTCTCGTCCACAAATATATTGAGGGAAGGCAACGAAGAGGATTTGAAAGCAAGGCAGATTTGCAGGAAACAGATTTCAGGAGGTAGATTCGACTCGCCTTTAAAGCACATGAAAACAGGCAAAACGTTGACAATAATGCCCTTCACCAAAAAGGGCGTATGCGTTTTTTCCTGAATATATTCAGGAAAAAACGCATACCTCCTTTTTGGCCAACCAAGCAAGCCGGAAGGGCAAATCAGTGCTACAAAGAAGTCTCGCTTGCCCTCGGTCAAAAGGGCCATGCTGAAAAAAGTGTAAACACCAGAAAAGCAGGACAGGCCATGGAGACATGGGAGCCTTGCTACGCAAATGGGCAGGATGTAAATTGCCAACAGCCACTCTGGAGAAGTGTACGGTGTGTCCTGAAACAAGTAATAAACCCAGCTTAGAGAGCATAGGACACTTCCACTCATGGGCGTATAAATTGGGAAAACTAAAAATCAACAAGTCACAGGCACCCCAAACTTTCCGGCTGCTCTGATTCCAAGAACCTCCCCTTCGATACACCTTCAATATCCCAGGAAAGAGAAAAATGGATAAAGAAATGGTGGTACTTGGCACAATGGAATATCACTCAGCCATGAAATCAATGTCATAAGGCTAGTTAGCAGCATGATGAGTGAATTTAGCGACGATGATTCTAAGTGAAATAAGACACACAGAAAAAGACACTTATCCTAAGATATCGCTTATAGAGGGAATGTCAAAATCGCTACACTTGAACTGAATTACAAAACAGAACAGAGTCACACCATTAGAAGACACACTATGGCTGCTTAACGGGAAACGTGAGGTGGGGTGATGCATAGAACAAGGGTTTGAAATTAGCTCAGAGACCGCTCCATAAGCCAAATATGTAATAGACAAGGCCTACTCCCTGCTCAGTGAACTGGACTCAACACCCCGTAGTCACCGCACAAGAATATATCTGACTAGTAAGAATCTGAAAACCTATGTATCGATATCTCTCTGCAAGTGAATCAAGAGGGTGTAAAGCGGCATCAACACAGCAGGGAAAAGCAGCCAAGACCCATTCTAAACATAAATTACTTTAAAAAACCCACAAAACAAAGACAGTGAAAGAGAGAGAAATTCTTACAAAATCTGTTCAGGGTCTCTGATGCAACCTGGATTGACCATATCTAGACCCACAGCTGGATGAGACATAAGGCTGGACACTCTTGGGGCTGAGAGGATTGGTGAGGTTGGGTGAGCAAACGCAGATACTTTAAAGTAACACCGCGGGGTACCCACCCCATGGGTCTCAAATCTCCAGGTACAAGGGCATCTTCCTACATCAAAACATGCATGGGAAACCCAGAAGATGGTATGCCGTGAGATCGGGAAAGGTTTCTAAAACGCACCTCATTTTTCCTCTCATTGTGCTCGGGTTCGCCATTCCAGCCTCTTGACTAACCATCTCCCTACTTGGAGAATCAGCACCTTTAACCTCCTGTTTTGTACAGGTTGCAATTTGTCCTGAGGATGAACGGGAAGACGGGCAACCAACGAGAGACTAGCCCTAGGTGTTGGGACAGGCACAGGTCACTCCATTTTCCCATCAGGAAGAAGAATGAACCACAGGCTCAGCCTGCCCCCTAGACCCAAAATAGGGCCTGAAGCAATCCTGCGCTTTTGCGGCCAGCTCCCAAAAAAGCGAGTAGACAAATGGAGCTCAGGGGCACTGCAATTCACAAACGTGCAGAGTTATAAATGATATCTCTCGTCCACAAATATATTGAGGGAAGGCAACGAAGAGGATTTGAATGCAAGGCAGATTTGCAGGAAACAGATTTCAGGAGGTAGATTCGACTCGCCTTTAAAGCACATGAAAAGCGGCAAAACGTTGACAATGATGCCCTTGGCCAAAAAGGGCGTATGCGTTTTTTCCTGAATATATTCAGGAAAAAACGCATACGCCCTTTTTGGCCAACCAAGCAAGCCGGAAGGGCAAATCAGCGCTACAAAGAAGTCTCGCTTGCCCTCGGTCAAAAGGGCCATGCTGAAAAAAGCGTAAAAACCAGAAAAGCAGGACAGGCCATGGAGACATGGGAGCCTTGCTACGCTGATGGGCGGGATGTAAATTGCCAACAGGCACTCTGGAGAAGTGTACGGTGTGTCCTGAAACAAATAATAAACACAGCTTAGAGAGCATAGGGCACTTCCACTCATGGGCGTATAAATTGGGAAAACTAAAAATCAACAAGACACAGGCACCCCAAACTTTACGGCTGCTCTGTTTCCAAGAACCTCCACTTCGGTACACCTTCAATATCCCAGGAAAGAGAAAAATGGATAAAGAAATGGTGGTACTTGGCACAATGGAATATCACTCAGCCATGAAATCAATGTCATAAGGCTAGTTAGCAGCATGATGAGTGGATTTAGCGACGATGATTCTAAGTGAAATAAGTCACACAGAAAAAGACACTTATCCTAAGATATCGCTTACAGAGGGAATGTCAAAATCGCTACACTTGAACTGAATTACAAAACAGAACAGAGTCACACCTTTAGAAGACACACTATGGCTGCTGAACGGGAATGGTGAGGTGGGGTGATGCATAAAACAAGGGTTTGAAATTAGCTCAGAGACCGCTCCATAAGCCAAATATGTAATAGACAAGGCCTACTCCCTGCTCAGTGAACTGGACTCAACACCCCCTAGTCACCGCACAAGAATATATCTGACTAGTAAGAATCTGAAAACCTATGTATCGATATCTCTCTGCAAGTGAATCAAGAGGGTGTAAAGCGGCATAAACACAGCAGGGAAAAGCAGCCAAGACCCATTCTAAACATAAATTACTTTAAAAAACCCACAAAACAAAGACAGTGAAAGAGAGAGAAATTCTTACAAAATCTGTTCAGGGTCTCTGATGCAACCTGGATTGACCATATCTAGACCCACAGCTGGATGAGACATAAGGCTGGACACTCTTGGGGCTGAGAGGATTGGTGAGCTTGGTGAGCAAACGCAGATACTTTAAAGTAACACCGCGGGGTACACACCCCATGGGTCTCAAATCTCCAGGTACAAGGGCATCTTCCTACATCAAAACATGCATGGGAAACCCAGAAGATGGTATGCCGTGAGATCGGGAAAGGTTTCTAAAACGCACCTCATTTCTCCTCTCATTGTGCTCGGGTTCGCCATTCCAGCCTCTTGACTAACCATCTCCCTACTTGGAGAATCAGCACCTTTAACCTCCTGTTTTGTACAGGTTGCAATTTGTCCTGAGGATGAACGGGAAGACGGGCAACCAACGAGAGACTAGCCCTAGGTGTTGGGACAGGCACAGGTCACTCCATTTTCCCATCAGGAAGAAGAATGAACCACAGGCTCAGCCTGCCCCCTAGACCCAAAATAGGGCCTGAAGCAATCCTGCGCTTTTGCGGCCAGCTCCCAAAAAAGCGAGTAGACAAATGGAGCTCAGGGGCACTGCAATTCACAAACGTGCAGAGTTATAAATGATATCTCTCGTCCACAAATATATTGAGGGAAGGCAACGAAGAGGATTTGAATGCAAGGCAGATTTGCAGGAAACAGATTTCAGGAGGTAGATTCGACTCGCCTTTAAAGCACATGAAAAGCGGCAAAACGTTGACAATGATGCCCTTGGCCAAAAAGGGCGTATGTGTTTTTTCCTGAATATATTCAGGAAAAAACGCATACGCCCTTTTTGGCCAACCAAGCAAGCCGGAAGGGCAAATCAGCGCTACAAAGAAGTCTCGCTTGCCCTCGGTCAAAAGGGCCATGCTGAAAAAAGCGTAAAAACCAGAAAAGCAGGACAGGCCATGGAGACATGGGAGCCTTGCTACGCTGATGGGCGGGATGTAAATTGCCAACAGGCACTCTGGAGAAGTGTACGGTGTGTCCTGAAACAAATAATAAACACAGCTTAGAGAGCATAGGGCACTTCCACTCATGGGCGTATAAATTGGGAAAACTAAAAATCAACAAGACACAGGCACCCCAAACTTTACGGCTGCTCTGTTTCCAAGAACCTCCACTTCGGTACACCTTCAATATCCCAGGAAAGAGAAAAATGGATAAAGAAATGGTGGTACTTGGCACAATGGAATATCACTCAGCCATGAAATCAATGTCATAAGGCTAGTTAGCAGCATGATGAGTGGATTTAGCGACGATGATTCTAAGTGAAATAAGTCACACAGAAAAAGACACTTATCCTAAGATATCGCTTACAGAGGGAATGTCAAAATCGCTACACTTGAACTGAATTACAAAACAGAACAGAGTCACACCTTTAGAAGACACACTATGGCTGCTGAACGGGAATGGTGAGGTGGGGTGATGCATAAAACAAGGGTTTGAAATTAGCTCAGAGACCGCTCCATAAGCCAAATATGTAATAGACAAGGCCTACTCCCTGCTCAGTGAACTGGACTCAACACCCCCTAGTCACCGCACAAGAATATATCTGACTAGTAAGAATCTGAAAACCTATGTATCGATATCTCTCTGCAAGTGAATCAAGAGGGTGTAAAGCGGCATAAACACAGCAGGGAAAAGCAGCCAAGACCCATTCTAAACATAAATTACTTTAAAAAACCCACAAAACAAAGACAGTGAAAGAGAGAGAAATTCTTACAAAATCTGTTCAGGGTCTCTGATGCAACCTGGATTGACCATATCTAGACCCACAGCTGGATGAGACATAAGGCTGGACACTCTTGGGGCTGAGAGGATTGGTGAGCTTGGTGAGCAAACGCAGATACTTTAAAGTAACACCGCGGGGTACACACCCCATGGGTCTCAAATCTCCAGGTACAAGGGCATCTTCCTACATCAAAACATGCATGGGAAACCCAGAAGATGGTATGCCGTGAGATCGGGAAAGGTTTCTAAAACGCACCTCATTTCTCCTCTCATTGTGCTCGGGTTCGCCATTCCAGCCTCTTGACTAACCATCTCCCTACTTGGAGAATCAGCACCTTTAACCTCCTGTTTTGTACAGGTTGCAATTTGTCCTGAGGATGAACGGGAAGACGGGCAACCAACGAGAGACTAGCCCTAGGTGTTGGGACAGGCACAGGTCACTCCATTTTCCCATCAGGAAGAAGAATGAACCACAGGCTCAGCCTGCCCCCTAGACCCAAAATAGGGCCTGAAGCAATCCTGCACTTTTGCGGCCAGCTCCCAAAAAAGCGAGTAGACAAATGGAGCTCAGGGGCACTGCAATTCACAAACGTGCAGAGTTATAAATGATATCTCTCGTCCACAAATATATTGAGGGAAGGCAACGAAGAGGATTTGAATGCAAGGCAGATTTGCAGGAAACAGTTTTCAGGAGGTAGATTCGACTCGCCTTTAAAGCACATGAAAAGCGGCAAAACGTTGACAATGATGCCCTTGGCCAAAAAGGGCGTATGTGTTTTTTCCTGAATATATTCATGAAAAAACGCATACGCCCTTTTTGGCCAACCAAGCAAGCCGGAAGGGCAAATCAGCGCTACAAAGAAGTCTCGCTTGCCCTCGGTCAAAAGGGCCATGCTGAAAAAAGCGTAAAAACCGGAAAAGCAGGACAGGCCATGGAGACATGGGAGCCTTGCTACGCTGATGGGCGGGATGTAAATTGCCAACAGGCACTCTGGAGAAGTGTACGGTGTGTCCTGAAACAAATAATAAACACAGCTTAGAGAGCATAGGGCACTTCCACTCATGGGCGTATAAATTGGGAAAACTAAAAATCAACAAGACACAGGCACCCCAAACTTTACGGCTGCTCTGTTTCCAAGAACCTCCACTTCGGTACACCTTCAATATCCCAGGAAAGAGAAAAATGGATAAAGAAATGGTGGTACTTGGCACAATGGAATATCACTCAGCCATGAAATCAATGTCATAAGGCTAGTTAGCAGCATGATGAGTGGATTTAGCGACGATGATTCTAAGTGAAATAAGTCACACAGAAAAAGACACTTATCCTAAGATATCGCTTACAGAGGGAATGTCAAAATCGCTACACTTGAACTGAATTACAAAACAGAACAGAGTCACACCTTTAGAAGACACACTATGGCTGCTGAACGGGAATGGTGAGGTGGGGTGATGCATAAAACAAGGGTTTGAAATTAGCTCAGAGACCGCTCCATAAGCCAAATATGTAATAGACAAGGCCTACTCCCTGCTCAGTGAACTGGACTCAACACCCCCTAGTCACCGCACAAGAATATATCTGACTCGTAAGAATCTGAAAACCTATGTATCGATATCTCTCTGCAAGTGAATCAAGAGGGTGTAAAGCGGCATAAACACAGCAGGGAAAAGCAGCCAAGACCCATTCTAAACATAAATTACTTTAAAAAACCCACAAAACAAAGACAGTGAAAGAGAGAGAAATTCTTACAAAATCTGTTCAGGGTCTCTGATGCAACCTGGATTGACCATATCTAGACCCACAGCTGGATGAGACATAAGGCTGGACACTCTTGGGGCTGAGAGGATTGGTGAGCTTGGTGAGCAAACGCAGATACTTTAAAGTAACACCGCGGGGTACACACCCCATGGGTCTCAAATCTCCAGGTACAAGGGCATCTTCCTACATCAAAACATGCATGGGAAACCCAGAAGATGGTATGCCGTGAGATCGGGAAAGGTTTCTAAAACGCACCTCATTTCTCCTCTCATTGTGCTCGGGTTCGCCATTCCAGCCGCTTGACTAACCATCTCCCTACTTGGAGAATCAGCACCTTTAACCTCCTGTTTCGTACAGGTTGCAATTTGTCCTGAGGATGAACGGGAAGACGGGCAACCAACGAGAGACTAGCCCTAGGTGTTGGGACAGGCACAGGTCACTCCATTTTCCCATCAGGAAGAAGAATGAACCACAGGCTCAGCCTGCCCCCTAGAACCAAAATAGGGCCTGAAGCAATCCTGCACTTTTGCGGCCAGCTCCCAAAAAAGCGAGTAGACAAATGGAGCTCAGGGGCACTGCAATTCACAAACGTGCAGAGTTATAAATGATATCTCTCGTCCACAAATATATTGAGGGAAGGCAACGAAGAGGATTTGAAAGCAAGGCAGATTTGCAGGAAACAGATTTCAGGAGGTAGATTCGACTCGCCTTTAAAGCACATGAAAACAGGCAAAACGTTGACAATAATGCCCTTCACCAAAAAGGGCGTATGCGTTTTTTCCTGAATATATTCAGGAAAAAACGCATACCTCCTTTTTGGCCAACCAAGCAAGCCGGAAGGGCAAATCAGTGCTACAAAGAAGTCTCGCTTGCCCTCGGTCAAAAGGGCCATGCTGAAAAAAGTGTAAACACCAGAAAAGCAGGACAGGCCATGGAGACATGGGAGCCTTGCTACGCAAATGGGCAGGATGTAAATTGCCAACAGCCACTCTGGAGAAGTGTACGGTGTGTCCTGAAACAATAATAAACCCAGCTTAGAGAGCATAGGACACTTCCACTCATGGGCGTATAAATTGGGAAAACTAAAAATCAACAAGTCACAGGCACCCCAAACTTTCCGGCTGCTCTGATTCCAAGAACCTCCCCTTCGATACACCTTCAATATCCCAGGAAAGAGAAAAATGGATAAAGAAATGGTGGTACTTGGCACAATGGAATATCACTCAGCCATGAAATCAATGTCATAAGGCTAGTTAGCAACATGATGAGTGAATTTAGCGACGATGATTCTAAGTGAAATAAGACACACAGAAAAAGACACTTATCCTAAGATATCGCTTATAGAGGGAATGTCAAAATCGCTACACTTGAACTGAATTACAAAACAGAACAGAGTCACACCATTAGAAGACACACTATGGCTGCTTAACGGGAAACGTGAGGTGGGGTGATGCATAGAACAAGGGTTTGAAATTAGCTCAGAGACCGCTCCATAAGCCAAATATGTAATAGACAAGGCCTACTCCCTGCTCAGTGAACTGGACTCAACACCCCGTAGTCACCGCACAAGAATATATCTGACTAGTAAGAATCTGAAAACCTATGTATCGATATCTCTCTGCAAGTGAATCAAGAGGGTGTAAAGCGGCATCAACACAGCAGGGAAAAGCAGCCAAGACCCATTCTAAACATAAATTACTTTAAAAAACCCACAAAACAAAGACAGTGAAAGAGAGAGAAATTCTTACAAAATCTGTTCAGGGTCTCTGATGCAACCTGGATTGACCATATCTAGACCCACAGCTGGATGAGACATAAGGCTGGACACTCTTGGGGCTGAGAGGATTGGTGAGGTTGGGTGAGCAAACGCAGATACTTTAAAGTAACACCGCGGGGTACCCACCCCATGGGTCTCAAATCTCCAGGTACAAGGGCATCTTCCTACATCAAAACATGCATGGGAAACCCAGAAGATGGTATGCCGTGAGATCGGGAAAGGTTTCTAAAACGCACCTCATTTTTCCTCTCATTGTGCTCGGGTTCGCCATTCCAGCCTCTTGACTAACCATCTCCCTACTTGGAGAATCAGCACCTTTAACCTCCTGTTTTGTACAGGTTGCAATTTGTCCTGAGGATGAACGGGAAGACGGGCAACCAACGAGAGACTAGCCCTAGGTGTTGGGACAGGCACAGGTCACTCCATTTTCCCATCAGGAAGAAGAATGAACCACAGGCTCAGCCTGCCCCCTAGACCCAAAATAGGGTCTGAAGCAATCCTGCGCTTTTGCGGCCAGCTCCCAAAAAAGCGAGTAGACAAATGGAGCTCAGGGGCACTGCAATTCACAAACGTGCAGAGTTATAAATGATATCTCTCGTCCACAAATATATTGAGGGAAGGCAACGAAGAGGATTTGAATGCAAGGCAGATTTGCAGGAAACAGATTTCAGGAGGTAGATTCGACTCGCCTTTAAAGCACATGAAAAGCGGCAAAACGTTGACAATGATGCCCTTGGCCAAAAAGGGCGTATGTGTTTTTTCCTGAATATATTCATGAAAAAACGCATACGCCCTTTTTGGCCAACCACGCAAGCCGGAAGGGCAAATCAGCGCTACAAAGAAGTCTCGCTTGCCCTCGGTCAAAAGGGCCATGCTGAAAAAAGCGTAAAAACCGGAAAAGCAGGACAGGCCATGGAGACATGGGAGCCTTGCTACGCTGATGGGCGGGATGTAAATTGCCAACAGGCACTCTGGAGAAGTGTACGGTGTGTCCTGAAACAAATAATAAACACAGCTTAGAGAGCATAGGGCACTTCCACTCATGGGCGTATAAATTGGGAAAACTAAAAATCAACAAGACACAGGCACCCCAAACTTTACGGCTGCTCTGTTTCCAAGAACCTCCACTTCGGTACACCTTCAATATCCCAGGAAGGAGAAAAATGGATAAAGAAATGGTGGTACTTGGCACAATGGAATATCACTCAGCCATGAAATCAATGTCATAAGGCTAGTTAGCAGCATGATGAGTGGATTTAGCGACGATGATTCTAAGTGAAATAAGTCACACAGAAAAAGACACTTATCCTAAGATATCGCTTACAGAGGGAATGTCAAAATCGCTACACTTGAACTGAATTACAAAACAGAACAGAGTCACACCTTTAGAAGACACACTATGGCTGCTGAACGGGAATGGTGAGGTGGGGTGATGCATAAAACAAGGGTTTGAAATTAGCTCAGAGACCGCTCCATAAGCCAAATATGTAATAGACAAGGCCTACTCCCTGCTCAGTGAACTGGACTCAACACCCCCTAGTCACCGCACAAGAATATATCTGACTAGTAAGAATCTGAAAACCTATGTATCGATATCTCTCTGCAAGTGAATCAAGAGGGTGTAAAGCGGCATAAACACAGCAGGGAAAAGCAGCCAAGACCCATTCTAAACATAAATTACTTTAAAAAACCCACAAAACAAAGACAGTGAAAGAGAGAGAAATTCTTACAAAATCTGTTCAGGGTCTCTGATGCAACCTGGATTGACCATATCTAGACCCACAGCTGGATGAGACATAAGGCTGGACACTCTTGGGGCTGAGAGGATTGGTGAGCTTGGTGAGCAAACGCAGATACTTTAAAGTAACACCGCGGGGTACACACCCCATGGGTCTCAAATCTCCAGGTACAAGGGCATCTTCCTACATCAAAACATGCATGGGAAACCCAGAAGATGGTATGCCGTGAGATCGGGAAAGGTTTCTAAAACGCACCTCATTTCTCCTCTCATTGTGCTCGGGTTCGCCATTCCAGCCTCTTGACTAACCATCTCCCTACTTGGAGAATCAGCACCTTTAACCTCCTGTTTTGTACAGGTTGCAATTTGTCCTGAGGATGAACGGGAAGACGGGCAACCAACGAGAGACTAGCCCTAGGTGTTGGGACAGGCACAGGTCACTCCATTTTCCCATCAGGAAGAAGAATGAACCACAGGCTCAGCCTGCCCCCTAGACCCAAAATAGGGCCTGAAGCAATCCTGCACTTTTGCGGCCAGCTCCCAAAAAAGCGAGTAGACAAATGGAGCTCAGGGGCACTGCAATTCACAAACGTGCAGAGTTATAAATGATATCTCTCGTCCACAAATATATTGAGGGAAGGCAACGAAGAGGATTTGAATGCAAGGCAGATTTGCAGGAAACAGTTTTCAGGAGGTAGATTCGACTCGCCTTTAAAGCACATGAAAAGCGGCAAAACGTTGACAATGATGCCCTTGGCCAAAAAGGGCGTATGTGTTTTTTCCTGAATATATTCATGAAAAAACGCATACGCCCTTTTTGGCCAACCAAGCAAGCCGGAAGGGCAAATCAGCGCTACAAAGAAGTCTCGCTTGCCCTCGGTCAAAAGGGCCATGCTGAAAAAAGCGTAAAAACCGGAAAAGCAGGACAGGCCATGGAGACATGGGAGCCTTGCTACGCTGATGGGCGGGATGTAAATTGCCAACAGGCACTCTGGAGAAGTGTACGGTGTGTCCTGAAACAAATAATAAACACAGCTTAGAGAGCATAGGGCACTTCCACTCATGGGCGTATAAATTGGGAAAACTAAAAATCAACAAGACACAGGCACCCCAAACTTTACGGCTGCTCTGTTTCCAAGAACCTCCACTTCGGTACACCTTCAATATCCCAGGAAAGAGAAAAATGGATAAAGAAATGGTGGTACTTGGCACAATGGAATATCACTCAGCCATGAAATCAATGTCATAAGGCTAGTTAGCAGCATGATGAGTGGATTTAGCGACGATGATTCTAAGTGAAATAAGTCACACAGAAAAAGACACTTATCCTAAGATATCGCTTACAGAGGGAATGTCAAAATCGCTACACTTGAACTGAATTACAAAACAGAACAGAGTCACACCTTTAGAAGACACACTATGGCTGCTGAACGGGAATGGTGAGGTGGGGTGATGCATAAAACAAGGGTTTGAAATTAGCTCAGAGACCGCTCCATAAGCCAAATATGTAATAGACAAGGCCTACTCCCTGCTCAGTGAACTGGACTCAACACCCCCTAGTCACCGCACAAGAATATATCTGACTCGTAAGAATCTGAAAACCTATGTATCGATATCTCTCTGCAAGTGAATCAAGAGGGTGTAAAGCGGCATAAACACAGCAGGGAAAAGCAGCCAAGACCCATTCTAAACATAAATTACTTTAAAAAACCCACAAAACAAAGACAGTGAAAGAGAGAGAAATTCTTACAAAATCTGTTCAGGGTCTCTGATGCAACCTGGATTGACCATATCTAGACCCACAGCTGGATGAGACATAAGGCTGGACACTCTTGGGGCTGAGAGGATTGGTGAGCTTGGTGAGCAAACGCAGATACTTTAAAGTAACACCGCGGGGTACACACCCCATGGGTCTCAAATCTCCAGGTACAAGGGCATCTTCCTACATCAAAACATGCATGGGAAACCCAGAAGATGGTATGCCGTGAGATCGGGAAAGGTTTCTAAAACGCACCTCATTTCTCCTCTCATTGTGCTCGGGTTCGCCATTCCAGCCGCTTGACTAACCATCTCCCTACTTGGAGAATCAGCACCTTTAACCTCCTGTTTCGTACAGGTTGCAATTTGTCCTGAGGATGAACGGGAAGACGGGCAACCAACGAGAGACTAGCCCTAGGTGTTGGGACAGGCACAGGTCACTCCATTTTCCCATCAGGAAGAAGAATGAACCACAGGCTCAGCCTGCCCCCTAGAACCAAAATAGGGCCTGAAGCAATCCTGCACTTTTGCGGCCAGCTCCCAAAAAAGCGAGTAGACAAATGGAGCTCAGGGGCACTGCAATTCACAAACGTGCAGAGTTATAAATGATATCTCTCGTCCACAAATATATTGAGGGAAGGCAACGAAGAGGATTTGAAAGCAAGGCAGATTTGCAGGAAACAGATTTCAGGAGGTAGATTCGACTCGCCTTTAAAGCACATGAAAACAGGCAAAACGTTGACAATAATGCCCTTCACCAAAAAGGGCGTATGCGTTTTTTCCTGAATATATTCAGGAAAAAACGCATACCTCCTTTTTGGCCAACCAAGCAAGCCGGAAGGGCAAATCAGTGCTACAAAGAAGTCTCGCTTGCCCTCGGTCAAAAGGGCCATGCTGAAAAAAGTGTAAACACCAGAAAAGCAGGACAGGCCATGGAGACATGGGAGCCTTGCTACGCAAATGGGCAGGATGTAAATTGCCAACAGCCACTCTGGAGAAGTGTACGGTGTGTCCTGAAACAATAATAAACCCAGCTTAGAGAGCATAGGACACTTCCACTCATGGGCGTATAAATTGGGAAAACTAAAAATCAACAAGTCACAGGCACCCCAAACTTTCCGGCTGCTCTGATTCCAAGAACCTCCCCTTCGATACACCTTCAATATCCCAGGAAAGAGAAAAATGGATAAAGAAATGGTGGTACTTGGCACAATGGAATATCACTCAGCCATGAAATCAATGTCATAAGGCTAGTTAGCAACATGATGAGTGAATTTAGCGACGATGATTCTAAGTGAAATAAGACACACAGAAAAAGACACTTATCCTAAGATATCGCTTATAGAGGGAATGTCAAAATCGCTACACTTGAACTGAATTACAAAACAGAACAGAGTCACACCATTAGAAGACACACTATGGCTGCTTAACGGGAAACGTGAGGTGGGGTGATGCATAGAACAAGGGTTTGAAATTAGCTCAGAGACCGCTCCATAAGCCAAATATGTAATAGACAAGGCCTACTCCCTGCTCAGTGAACTGGACTCAACACCCCGTAGTCACCGCACAAGAATATATCTGACTAGTAAGAATCTGAAAACCTATGTATCGATATCTCTCTGCAAGTGAATCAAGAGGGTGTAAAGCGGCATCAACACAGCAGGGAAAAGCAGCCAAGACCCATTCTAAACATAAATTACTTTAAAAAACCCACAAAACAAAGACAGTGAAAGAGAGAGAAATTCTTACAAAATCTGTTCAGGGTCTCTGATGCAACCTGGATTGACCATATCTAGACCCACAGCTGGATGAGACATAAGGCTGGACACTCTTGGGGCTGAGAGGATTGGTGAGGTTGGGTGAGCAAACGCAGATACTTTAAAGTAACACCGCGGGGTACCCACCCCATGGGTCTCAAATCTCCAGGTACAAGGGCATCTTCCTACATCAAAACATGCATGGGAAACCCAGAAGATGGTATGCCGTGAGATCGGGAAAGGTTTCTAAAACGCACCTCATTTTTCCTCTCATTGTGCTCGGGTTCGCCATTCCAGCCTCTTGACTAACCATCTCCCTACTTGGAGAATCAGCACCTTTAACCTCCTGTTTTGTACAGGTTGCAATTTGTCCTGAGGATGAACGGGAAGACGGGCAACCAACGAGAGACTAGCCCTAGGTGTTGGGACAGGCACAGGTCACTCCATTTTCCCATCAGGAAGAAGAATGAACCACAGGCTCAGCCTGCCCCCTAGACCCAAAATAGGGTCTGAAGCAATCCTGCGCTTTTGCGGCCAGCTCCCAAAAAAGCGAGTAGACAAATGGAGCTCAGGGGCACTGCAATTCACAAACGTGCAGAGTTATAAATGATATCTCTCGTCCACAAATATATTGAGGGAAGGCAACGAAGAGGATTTGAATGCAAGGCAGATTTGCAGGAAACAGATTTCAGGAGGTAGATTCGACTCGCCTTTAAAGCACATGAAAAGCGGCAAAACGTTGACAATGATGCCCTTGGCCAAAAAGGGCGTATGTGTTTTTTCCTGAATATATTCATGAAAAAACGCATACGCCCTTTTTGGCCAACCAAGCAAGCCGGAAGGGCAAATCAGCGCTACAAAGAAGTCTCGCTTGCCCTCGGTCAAAAGGGCCATGCTGAAAAAAGCGTAAAAACCAGAAAAGCAGGACAGGCCATGGAGACATGGGAGCCTTGCTACGCTGATGGGCGGGATGTAAATTGCCAACAGGCACTCTGGAGAAGTGTACGGTGTGTCCTGAAACAAATAATAAACACAGCTTAGAGAGCATAGGGCACTTCCACTCATGGGCGTATAAATTGGGAAAACTAAAAATCAACAAGACACAGGCACCCCAAACTTTACGGCTGCTCTGTTTCCAAGAACCTCCACTTCGGTACACCTTCAATATCCCAGGAAGGAGAAAAATGGATAAAGAAATGGTGGTACTTGGCACAATGGAATATCACTCAGCCATGAAATCAATGTCATAAGGCTAGTTAGCAGCATGATGAGTGGATTTAGCGACGATGATTCTAAGTGAAATAAGTCACACAGAAAAAGACACTTATCCTAAGATATCGCTTACAGAGGGAATGTCAAAATCGCTACACTTGAACTGAATTACAAAACAGAACAGAGTCACACCTTTAGAAGACACACTATGGCTGCTGAACGGGAATGGTGAGGTGGGGTGATGCATAAAACAAGGGTTTGAAATTAGCTCAGAGACCGCTCCATAAGCCAAATATGTAATAGACAAGGCCTACTCCCTGCTCAGTGAACTGGACTCAACACCCCCTAGTCACCGCACAAGAATATATCTGACTAGTAAGAATCTGAAAACCTATGTATCGATATCTCTCTGCAAGTGAATCAAGAGGGTGTAAAGCGGCATAAACACAGCAGGGAAAAGCAGCCAAGACCCATTCTAAACATAAATTACTTTAAAAAACCCACAAAACAAAGACAGTGAAAGAGAGAGAAATTCTTACAAAATCTGTTCAGGGTCTCTGATGCAACCTGGATTGACCATATCTAGACCCACAGCTGGATGAGACATAAGGCTGGACACTCTTGGGGCTGAGAGGATTGGTGAGCTTGGTGAGCAAACGCAGATACTTTAAAGTAACACCGCGGGGTACACACCCCATGGGTCTCAAATCTCCAGGTACAAGGGCATCTTCCTACATCAAAACATGCATGGGAAACCCAGAAGATGGTATGCCGTGAGATCGGGAAAGGTTTCTAAAACGCACCTCATTTCTCCTCTCATTGTGCTCGGGTTCGCCATTCCAGCCTCTTGACTAACCATCTCCCTACTTGGAGAATCAGCACCTTTAACCTCCTGTTTTGTACAGGTTGCAATTTGTCCTGAGGATGAACGGGAAGACGGGCAACCAACGAGAGACTAGCCCTAGGTGTTGGGACAGGCACAGGTCACTCCATTTTCCCATCAGGAAGAAGAATGAACCACAGGCTCAGCCTGCCCCCTAGACCCAAAATAGGGCCTGAAGCAATCCTGCGCTTTTGCGGCCAGCTCCCAAAAAAGCGAGTAGACAAATGGAGCTCAGGGGCACTGCAATTCACAAACGTGCAGAGTTATAAATGATATCTCTCGTCCACAAATATATTGAGGGAAGGCAACGAAGAGGATTTGAATGCAAGGCAGATTTGCAGGAAACAGATTTCAGGAGGTAGATTCAACTCGCCTTTAAAGCACATGAAAAGCGGCAAAACGTTGACAATGATGCCCTTGGCCAAAAAGGGCGTATGTGTTTTTTCCTGAATATATTCATGAAAAAACGCATACGCCCTTTTTGGCCAACCAAGCAAGCCGGAAGGGCAAATCAGCGCTACAAAGAAGTCTCGCTTGCCCTCGGTCAAAAGGGCCATGCTGAAAAAAGCGTAAAAACCGGAAAAGCAGGACAGGCCATGGAGACATGGGAGCCTTGCTACGCTGATGGGCGGGATGTAAATTGCCAACAGGCACTCTGGAGAAGTGTACGGTGTGTCCTGAAACAAATAATAAACACAGCTTAGAGAGCATAGGGCACTTCCACTCATGGGCGTATAAATTGGGAAAACTAAAAATCAACAAGACACAGGCACCCCAAACTTTACGGCTGCTCTGTTTCCAAGAACCTCCACTTCGGTACACCTTCAATATCCCAGGAAAGAGAAAAATGGATAAAGAAATGGTGGTACTTGGCACAATGGAATATCACTCAGCCATGAAATCAATGTCATAAGGCTAGTTAGCAGCATGATGAGTGGATTTAGCGACGATGATTCTAAGTGAAATAAGTCACACAGAAAAAGACACTTATCCTAAGATATCGCTTACAGAGGGAATGTCAAAATCGCTACACTTGAACTGAATTACAAAACAGAACAGAGTCACACCTTTAGAAGACACACTATGGCTGCTGAACGGGAATGGTGAGGTGGGGTGATGCATAAAACAAGGGTTTGAAATTAGCTCAGAGACCGCTCCATAAGCCAAATATGTAATAGACAAGGCCTACTCCCTGCTCAGTGAACTGGACTCAACACCCCCTAGTCACCGCACAAGAATATATCTGACTAGTAAGAATCTGAAAACCTATGTATCGATATCTCTCTGCAAGTGAATCAAGAGGGTGTAAAGCGGCATAAACACAGCAGGGAAAAGCAGCCAAGACCCATTCTAAACATAAATTACTTTAAAAAACCCACAAAACAAAGACAGTGAAAGAGAGAGAAATTCTTACAAAATCTGTTCAGGGTCTCTGATGCAACCTGGATTGACCATATCTAGACCCACAGCTGAATGAGACATAAGGCTGGACACTCTTGGGGCTGAGAGGATTGGTGAGCTTGGTGAGCAAACGCAGATACTTTAAAGTAACACCGTGGGGTACACACCCCATGGGTCTCAAATCTCCAGGTACAAGGGCATCTTCCTACATCAAAACATGCATGGGAAACCCAGAAGATGGTATGCCGTGAGATCGGGAAAGGTTTCTAAAACGCACCTCATTTCTCCTCTCATTGTGCTCGGGTTCGCCATTCCAGCCTCTTGACTAACCATCTCCCTACTTGGAGAATCAGCACCTTTAACCTCCTGTTTTGTACAGGTTGCAATTTGTCCTGAGGATGAACGGGAAGACGGGCAACCAACGAGAGACTAGCCCTAGGTGTTGGGACAGGCACAGGTCACTCCATTTTCCCATCAGGAAGAAGAATGAACCACAGGCTCAGCCTGCCCCCTAGACCCAAAATAGGGCCTGAAGCAATCCTGCGCTTTTGCGGCCAGCTCCCAAAAAAGCGAGTAGACAAATGGAGCTCAGGGGCACTGCAATTCACAAACGTGCAGAGTTATAAATGATATCTGTCGTCCACAAATATATTGAGGGAAGGCAACGAAGAGGATTTGAATGCAAGGCAGATTTGCAGGAAACAGTTTTCAGGAGGTAGATTCGACTCGCCTTTAAAGCACATGAAAAGCGGCAAAACGTTGACAATGATGCCCTTGGCCAAAAAGGGCGTATGTGTTTTTTCCTGAATATATTCATGAAAAAACGCATACGCCCTTTTTGGCCAACCAAGCAAGCCGGAAGGGCAAATCAGCGCTACAAAGAAGTCTCGCTTGCCCTCGGTCAAAAGGGCCATGCTGAAAAAAGCGTAAAAACCAGAAAAGCAGGACAGGCCATGGAGACATGGGAGCCTTGCTACGCTGATGGGCGGGATGTAAATTGCCAACAGGCACTCTGGAGAAGTGTACGGTGTGTCCTGAAACAAATAATAAACACAGCTTAGAGAGCATAGGGCACTTCCACTCATGGGCGTATAAATTGGGAAAACTAAAAATCAACAAGACACAGGCACCCCAAACTTTACGGCTGCTCTGTTTCCAAGAACCTCCACTTCGGTACACCTTCAATATCCCAGGAAAGAGAAAAATGGATAAAGAAATGGTGGTACTTGGCACAATGGAATATCACTCAGCCATGAAATCAATGTCATAAGGCTAGTTAGCAGCATGATGAGTGGATTTAGCGACGATGATTCTAAGTGAAATAAGTCACACAGAAAAAGACACTTATCCTAAGATATCGCTTACAGAGGGAATGTCAAAATCGCTACACTTGAACTGAATTACAAAACAGAACAGAGTCACACCTTTAGAAGACACACTATGGCTGCTGAACGGGAATGGTGAGGTGGGGTGATGCATAAAACAAGGGTTTGAAATTAGCTCAGAGACCGCTCCATAAGCCAAATATGTAATAGACAAGGCCTACTCCCTGCTCAGTGAACTGGACTCAACACCCCCTAGTCACCGCACAAGAATATATCTGACTAGTAAGAATCTGAAAACCTATGTATCGATATCTCTCTGCAAGTGAATCAAGAGGGTGTAAAGCGGCATAAACACAGCAGGGAAAAGCAGCCAAGACCCATTCTAAACATAAATTACTTTAAAAAACCCACAAAACAAAGACAGTGAAAGAGAGAGAAATTCTTACAAAATCTGTTCAGGGTCTCTGATGCAACCTGGATTGACCATATCTAGACCCACAGCTGGATGAGACATAAGGCTGGACACTCTTGGGGCTGAGAGGATTGGTGAGCTTGGTGAGCAAACGCAGATACTTTAAAGTAACACCGCGGGGTACACACCCCATGGGTCTCAAATCTCCAGGTACAAGGGCATCTTCCTACATCAAAACATGCATGGGAAACCCAGAAGATGGTATGCCGTGAGATCGGGAAAGGTTTCTAAAACGCACCTCATTTCTCCTCTCATTGTGCTCGGGTTCGCCATTCCAGCCGCTTGACTAACCATCTCCCTACTTGGAGAATCAGCACCTTTAACCTCCTGTTTCGTACAGGTTGCAATTTGTCCTGAGGATGAACGGGAAGACGGGCAACCAACGAGAGACTAGCCCTAGGTGTTGGGACAGGCACAGGTCACTCCATTTTCCCATCAGGAAGAAGAATGAACCACAGGCTCAGCCTGCCCCCTAGACCCAAAATAGGGCCTGAAGCAATCCTGCACTTTTGCGGCCAGCTCCCAAAAAAGCGAGTAGACAAATGGAGCTCAGGGGCACTGCAATTCACAAACGTGCAGAGTTATAAATGATATCTCTCGTCCACAAATATATTGAGGGAAGGCAACGAAGAGGATTTGAAAGCAAGGCAGATTTGCAGGAAACAGATTTCAGGAGGTAGATTCGACTCGCCTTTAAAGCACATGAAAACAGGCAAAACGTTGACAATAATGCCCTTCACCAAAAAGGGCGTATGCGTTTTTTCCTGAATATATTCAGGAAAAAACGCATACGCCCTTTTTGGCCAACCAAGCAAGCCGGAAGGGCAAATCAGTGCTACAAAGAAGTCTCGCTTGCCCTCGGTCAAAAGGGCCATGCTGAAAAAAGTGTAAACACCAGAAAAGCAGGACAGGCCATGGAGACATGGGAGCCTTGCTACGCTAATGGGCAGGATGTAAATTGCCAACAGCCACTCTGGAGAAGTGTACGGTGTGTCCTGAAACAAGTAATAAACACAGCTTAGAGAGCATAGGACACTTCCACTCATGGGCGTATAAATTGGGAAAACTAAAAATCAACAAGACACAGGCACCCCAAACTTTACGGCTGCTCTGTTTCCAAGAACCTCCCCTTCGGTACACCTTCAATATCCCAGGAAAGAGAAAAATGGATAAAGAAATGGTGGTACTTGGCACAATGGAATATCACTCAGCCATGAAATCAATGTCATAAGGCTAGTTAGCAGCATGATGAGTGGATTTAGCGACGATGATTCTAAGTGAAATAAGTCACACAGAAAAAGACACTTATCCTAAGATATCGCTTACAGAGGGAATGTCAAAATCACTACAGTTGAACTGAATTACAAAACAGAACAGAGTCACACCTTTAGAAGACACACTATGGCTGCTTAACGGGAAACGTGAGGTGGGGTGATGCATAGAACAAGGGTTTGAAATTAGCTCAGAGACCGCTCCATAAGCCAAATATGTAATAGACAAGGCCTACTCCCTGCTCAGTGAACTGGACTCAACACCCCCTAGTCACCGCACAAGAATATATCTGACTAGTAAGAATCTGAAAACCTATGTATCGATATCTCTCTGCAAGTGAATCAAGAGGGTGTAAAGCGGCATCAACACAGCAGGGAAAAGCAGCCAAGACCCATTCTAAACATAAATTACTTTAAAAAACCCACAAAACAAAGACAGTGAAAGAGAGAGAAATTCTTACAAAATCTGTTCAGGGTCTCTGATGCAACCTGGATTGACCATATCTAGACCCACAGCTGGATGAGACATAAGGCTGGACACTCTTGGGGCTGAGAGGATTGGTGAGCTTGGTGAGCAAACGCAGATACTTTAAAGTAACACCGCGGGGTACACACCCCATGGGTCTCAAATCTCCAGGTACAAGGGCATCTTCCTACATCAAAACATGCATGGGAAACCCAGAAGATGGTATGCCGTGAGATCGGGAAAGGTTTCTAAAACGCACCTCATTTCTCCTCTCATTGTGCTCGGGTTCGCCATTCCAGCCTCTTGACTAACCATCTCCCTACTTGGAGAATCAGCACCTTTAACCTCCTGTTTTGTACAGGTTGCAATTTGTCCTGAGGATGAACGGGAAGACGGGCAACCAACGAGAGACTAGCCCTAGGTGTTGGGACAGGCACAGGTCACTCCATTTTCCCATCAGGAAGAAGAATGAACCACAGGCTCAGCCTGCCCCCTAGACCCAAAATAGGGCCTGAAGCAATCCTGCGCTTTTGCGGCCAGCTCCCAAAAAAGCGAGTAGACAAATGGAGCTCAGGGGCACTGCAATTCACAAACGTGCAGAGTTATAAATGATATCTCTCGTCCACAAATATATTGAGGGAAGGCAACGAAGAGGATTTGAATGCAAGGCAGATTTGCAGGAAACAGATTTCAGGAGGTAGATTCGACTCGCCTTTAAAGCACATGAAAAGCGGCAAAACGTTGACAATGATGCCCTTGGCCAAAAAGGGCGTATGTGTTTTTTCCTGAATATATTCATGAAAAAACGCATACGCCCTTTTTGGCCAACCAAGCAAGCCGGAAGGGCAAATCAGCGCTACAAAGAAGTCTCGCTTGCCCTCGGTCAAAAGGGCCATGCTGAAAAAAGCGTAAAAACCGGAAAAGCAGGACAGGCCATGGAGACATGGGAGCCTTGCTACGCTGATGGGCGGGATGTAAATTGCCAACAGGCACTCTGGAGAAGTGTACGGTGTGTCCTGAAACAAATAATAAACACAGCTTAGAGAGCATAGGGCACTTCCACTCATGGGCGTATAAATTGGGAAAACTAAAAATCAACAAGACACAGGCACCCCAAACTTTACGGCTGCTCTGTTTCCAAGAACCTCCACTTCGGTACACCTTCAATATCCCAGGAAAGAGAAAAATGGATAAAGAAATGGTGGTACTTGGCACAATGGAATATCACTCAGCCATGAAATCAATGTCATAAGGCTAGTTAGCAGCATGATGAGTGGATTTAGCGACGATGATTCTAAGTGAAATAAGTCACACAGAAAAAGACACTTATCCTAAGATATCGCTTACAGAGGGAATGTCAAAATCGCTACACTTGAACTGAATTACAAAACAGAACAGAGTCACACCTTTAGAAGACACACTATGGCTGCTGAACGGGAATGGTGAGGTGGGGTGATGCATAAAACAAGGGTTTGAAATTAGCTCAGAGACCGCTCCATAAGCCAAATATGTAATACACAAGGCCTACTCCCTGCTCAGTGAACTGGACTCAACACCCCCTAGTCACCGCACAAGAATATATCTGACTAGTAAGAATCTGAAAACCTATGTATCGATATCTCTCTGCAAGTGAATCAAGAGGGTGTAAAGCGGCATCAACACAGCAGGGAAAAGCAGCCAAGACCCATTCTAAACATAAATTACTTTAAAAAACCCACAAAACAAAGACAGTGAAAGAGAGAGAAATTCTTACAAAATCTGTTCAGGGTCTCTGATGCAACCTGGATTGACCATATCTAGACCCACAGCTGGATGAGACATAAGGCTGGACACTCTTGGGGCTGAGAGGATTGGTGAGCTTGGTGAGCAAACGCAGATACTTTAAAGTAACACCGCGGGGTACACACCCCATGGGTCTCAAATCTCCAGGTACAAGGGCATCTTCCTACATCAAAACATGCATGGGAAACCCAGAAGATGGTATGCCGTGAGATCGGGAAAGGTTTCTAAAACGCACCTCATTTCTCCTCTCATTGTGCTCGGGTTCGCCATTCCAGCCGCTTGACTAACCATCTCCCTACTTGGAGAATCAGCACCTTTAACCTCCTGTTTTGTACAGGTTGCAATTTGTCCTGAGGATGAACGGGAAGACGGGCAACCAACGAGAGACTAGCCCTAGGTGTTGGGACAGGCACAGGTCACTCCATTTTCCCATCAGGAAGAAGAATGAACCACAGGCTCAGCCTGCCCCCTAGAACCAAAATAGGGCCTGAAGCAATCCTGCACTTTTGCGGCCAGCTCCCAAAAAAGCGAGTAGACAAATGGAGCTCAGGGGCACTGCAATTCACAAACGTGCAGAGTTATAAATGATATCTCTCGTCCACAAATATATTGAGGGAAGGCAACGAAGAGGATTTGAAAGCAAGGCAGATTTGCAGGAAACAGATTTCAGGAGGTAGATTCGACTCGCCTTTAAAGCACATGAAAACAGGCAAAACGTTGACAATAATGCCCTTCACCAAAAAGGGCGTATGCGTTTTTTCCTGAATATATTCAGGAAAAAACGCATACGCCCTTTTTGGCCAACCAAGCAAGCCGGAAGGGCAAATCAGTGCTACAAAGAAGTCTCGCTTGCCCTCGGTCAAAAGGGCCATGCTGAAAAAAGTGTAAACACCAGAAAAGCAGGACAGGCCATGGAGACATGGGAGCCTTGCTACGCTAATGGGCAGGATGTAAATTGCCAACAGCCACTCTGGAGAAGTGTACGGTGTGTCCTGAAACAAGTAATAAACACAGCTTAGAGAGCATAGGACACTTCCACTCATGGGCGTATAAATTGGGAAAACTAAAAATCAACAAGACACAGGCACCCCAAACTTTACGGCTGCTCTGTTTCCAAGAACCTCCCCTTCGGTACACCTTCAATATCCCAGGAAAGAGAAAAATGGATAAAGAAATGGTGGTACTTGGCACAATGGAATATCACTCAGCCATGAAATCAATGTCATAAGGCTAGTTAGCAGCATGATGAGTGGATTTAGCGACGATGATTCTAAGTGAAATAAGTCACACAGAAAAAGACACTTATCCTAAGATATCGCTTACAGAGGGAATGTCAAAATCACTACACTTGAACTGAATTACAAAACAGAACAGAGTCACACCTTTAGAAGACACACTATGGCTGCTTAACGGGAAACGTGAGGTGGGGTGATGCATAGAACAAGGGTTTGAAATTAGCTCAGAGACCGCTCCATAAGCCAAATATGTAATAGACAAGGCCTACTCCCTGCTCAGTGAACTGGACTCAACACCCCCTAGTCACCGCACAAGAATATATCTGACTAGTAAGAATCTGAAAACCTATGTATCGATATCTCTCTGCAAGTGAATCAAGAGGGTGTAAAGCGGCATCAACACAGCAGGGAAAAGCAGCCAAGACCCATTCTAAACATAAATTACTTTAAAAAACCCACAAAACAAAGACAGTGAAAGAGAGAGAAATTCTTACAAAATCTGTTCAGGGTCTCTGATGCAACCTGGATTGACCATATCTAGACCCACAGCTGGATGAGACATAAGGCTGGACACTCTTGGGGCTGAGAGGATTGGTGAGGTTGGGTGAGCAAACGCAGATACTTTAAAGTAACACCGCGGGGTACCCACCCCATGGGTCTCAAATCTCCAGGTACAAGGGCATCTTCCTACATCAAAACATGCATGGGAAACCCAGAAGATGGTATGCCGTGAGATCGGGAAAGGTTTCTAAAACGCACCTCATTTTTCCTCTCATTGTGCTCGGGTTCGCCATTCCAGCCTCTTGACTAACCATCTCCCTACTTGGAGAATCAGCACCTTTAACCTCCTGTTTTGTACAGGTTGCAATTTGTCCTGAGGATGAACGGGAAGACGGGCAACCAACGAGAGACTAGCCCTAGGTGTTGGGACAGGCACAGGTCACTCCATTTTCCCATCAGGAAGAAGAATGAACCACAGGCTCAGCCTGCCCCCTAGCCCCAAAATAGGGCCTGAAGCAATCCTGCGCTTTTGCGGCCAGCTCCCAAAAAAGCGAGTAGACAAATGGAGCTCAGGGGCACTGCAATTCACAAACGTGCAGAGTTATAAATGATATCTCTCGTCCACAAATATATTGAGGGAAGGCAACGAAGAGGATTTGAATGCAAGGCAGATTTGCAGGAAACAGATTTCAGGAGGTAGATTCGACTCGCCTTTAAAGCACATGAAAAGCGGCAAAACGTTGACAATGATGCCCTTGGCCAAAAAGGGCGTATGTGTTTTTTCCTGAATATATTCATGAAAAAACGCATACGCCCTTTTTGGCCAACCAAGCAAGCCGGAAGGGCAAATCAGCGCTACAAAGAAGTCTCGCTTGCCCTCGGTCAAAAGGGCCATGCTGAAAAAAGCGTAAAAACCGGAAAAGCAGGACAGGCCATGGAGACATGGGAGCCTTGCTACGCTGATGGGCGGGATGTAAATTGCCAACAGGCACTCTGGAGAAGTGTACGGTGTGTCCTGAAACAAATAATAAACACAGCTTAGAGAGCATAGGGCACTTCCACTCATGGGCGTATAAATTGGGAAAACTAAAAATCAACAAGACACAGGCACCCCAAACTTTACGGCTGCTCTGTTTCCAAGAACCTCCACTTCGGTACACCTTCAATATCCCAGGAAAGAGAAAAATGGATAAAGAAATGGTGGTACTTGGCACAATGGAATATCACTCAGCCATGAAATCAATGTCATAAGGCTAGTTAGCAGCATGATGAGTGGATTTAGCGACGATGATTCTAAGTGAAATAAGTCACACAGAAAAAGACACTTATCCTAAGATATCGCTTACAGAGGGAATGTCAAAATCGCTACACTTGAACTGAATTACAAAACAGAACAGAGTCACACCTTTAGAAGACACACTATGGCTGCTGAACGGGAATGGTGAGGTGGGGTGATGCATAAAACAAGGGTTTGAAATTAGCTCAGAGACCGCTCCATAAGCCAAATATGTAATAGACAAGGCCTACTCCCTGCTCAGTGAACTGGACTCAACACCCCCTAGTCACCGCACAAGAATATATCTGACTAGTAAGAATCTGAAAACCTATGTATCGATATCTCTCTGCAAGTGAATCAAGAGGGTGTAAAGCGGCATCAACACAGCAGGGAAAAGCAGCCAAGACCCATTCTAAACATAAATTACTTTAAAAAACCCACAAAACAAAGACAGTGAAAGAGAGAGAAATTCTTACAAAATCTGTTCAGGGTCTCTGATGCAACCTGGATTGACCATATCTAGACCCACAGCTGGATGAGACATAAGGCTGGACACTCTTGGGGCTGAGAGGATTGGTGAGCTTGGTGAGCAAACGCAGATACTTTAAAGTAACACCGCGGGGTACACACCCCATGGGTCTCAAATCTCCAGGTACAAGGGCATCTTCCTACATCAAAACATGCATGGGAAACCCAGAAGATGGTATGCCGTGAGATCGGGAAAGGTTTCTAAAACGCACCTCATTTCTCCTCTCATTGTGCTCGGGTTCGCCATTCCAGCCTCTTGACTAACCATCTCCCTACTTGGAGAATCAGCACCTTTAACCTCCTGTTTCGTACAGGTTGCAATTTGTCCTGAGGATGAACGGGAAGACGGGCAACCAACGAGAGACTAGCCCTAGGTGTTGGGACAGGCACAGGTCACTCCATTTTCCCATCAGGAAGAAGAATGAACCACAGGCTCAGCCTGCCCCCTAGACCCAAAATAGGGCCTGAAGCAATCCTGCGCTTTTGCGGCCAGCTCCCAAAAAAGCGAGTAGACAAATGGAGCTCAGGGGCACTGCAATTCACAAACGTGCAGAGTTATAAATGATATCTCTCGTCCACAAATATATTGAGGGAAGGCAACGAAGAGGATTTGAAAGCAAGGCAGATTTGCAGGAAACAGATTTCAGGAGGTAGATTCGACTCGCCTTTAAAGCACATGAAAACAGGCAAAACGTTGACAATAATGCCCTTCACCAAAAAGGGCGTATGCGTTTTTTCCTGAATATATTCAGGAAAAAACGCATACGCCCTTTTTGGCCAACCAAGCAAGCCGGAAGGGCAAATCAGTGCTACAAAGAAGTCTCGCTTGCCCTCGGTCAAAAGGGCCATGCTGAAAAAAGTGTAAACACCAGAAAAGCAGGACAGGCCATGGAGACATGGGAGCCTTGCTACGCTAATGGGCAGGATGTAAATTGCCAACAGCCACTCTGGAGAAGTGTACGGTGTGTCCTGAAACAAGTAATAAACACAGCTTAGAGAGCATAGGACACTTCCACTCATGGGCATATAAATTGGGAAAACTAAAAATCAACAAGACACAGGCACCCCAAACTTTACGGCTGCTCTGTTTCCAAGAACCTCCCCTTCGGTACACCTTCAATATCCCAGGAAAGAGAAAAATGGATAAAGAAATGGTGGTACTTGGCACAATGGAATATCACTCAGCCATGAAATCAATGTCATAAGGCTAGTTAGCAGCATGATGAGTGGATTTAGCGACGATGATTCTAAGTGAAATAAGTCACACAGAAAAAGACACTTATCCTAAGATATCGCTTACCGAGGGAATGTCAAAATCACTACACTTGAACTGAATTACAAAACAGAACAGAGTCACACCTTTAGAAGACACACTATGGCTGCTTAACGGGAAACGTGAGGTGGGGTGATGCATAGAACAAGGGTTTGAAATTAGCTCAGAGACCGCTCCATAAGCCAAATATGTAATAGACAAGGCCTACTCCCTGCTCAGTGAACTGGACTCAACACCCCCTAGTCACCGCACAAGAATATATCTGACTAGTAAGAATCTGAAAACCTATGTATCGATATCTCTCTGCAAGTGAATCAAGAGGGTGTAAAGCGGCATCAACACAGCAGGGAAAAGCAGCCAAGACCCATTCTAAACATAAATTACTTTAAAAAACCCACAAAACAAAGACAGTGAAAGAGAGAGAAATTCTTACAAAATCTGTTCAGGGTCTCTGATGCAACCTGGATTGACCATATCTAGACCCACAGCTGGATGAGACATAAGGCTGGACACTCTTGGGGCTGAGAGGATTGGTGAGGTTGGGTGAGCAAATGCAGATACTTTAAAGTAACACCGCGGGGTACCCACCCCATGGGTCTCAAATCTCCAGGTACAAGGGCATCTTCCTACATCAAAACATGCATGGGAAACCCAGAAGATGGTATGCCGTGAGATCGGGAAAGGTTTCTAAAACGCACCTCATTTTTCCTCTCATTGTGCTCGGGTTCGCCATTCCAGCCTCTTGACTAACCATCTCCCTACTTGGAGAATCAGCACCTTTAACCTCCTGTTTTGTACAGGTTGCAATTTGTCCTGAGGATGAACGGGAAGACGGGCAACCAACGAGAGACTAGCCCTAGGTGTTGGGACAGGCACAGGTCACTCCATTTTCCCATCAGGAAGAAGAATGAACCACAGGCTCAGCCTGCCCCCTAGCCCCAAAATAGGGCCTGAAGCAATCCTGCGCTTTTGCGGCCAGCTCCCAAAAAAGCGAGTAGACAAATGGAGCTCAGGGGCACTGCAATTCACAAACGTGCAGAGTTATAAATGATATCTCTCGTCCACAAATATATTGAGGGAAGGCAACGAAGAGGATTTGAATGCAAGGCAGATTTGCAGGAAACAGATTTCAGGAGGTAGATTTGACTCGCCTTTAAAGCACATGAAAAGCGGCAAAACGTTGACAATGATGCCCTTGGCCAAAAAGGGCGTATGTGTTTTTTCCTGAATAAATTCATGAAAAAACGCATACGCCCTTTTTGGCCAACCAAGCAAGCCGGAAGGGCAAATCAGCGCTACAAAGAAGTCTCGCTTGCCCTCGGTCAAAAGGGCCATGCTGACAAAAGCGTAAAAACCAGAAAAGCAGGACAGGCCATGGAGACATGGGAGCCTTGCTACGCTGATGGGCGGGATGTAAATTGCCAACAGGCACTCTGGAGAAGTGTACGGTGTGTCCTGAAACAAATAATAAACACAGCTTAGAGAGCATAGGGCACTTCCACTCATGGGCGTATAAATTGGGAAAACTAAAAATCAACAAGACACAGGCACCCCAAACTTTACGGCTGCTCTGTTTCCAAGAACCTCCACTTCGGTACACCTTCAATATCCCAGGAAAGAGAAAAATGGATAAAGAAATGTTGGTACTTGGCACAATGGAATATCACTCAGCCATGAAATCAATGTCATAAGGCTAGTTAGCAGCATGATGAGTGGATTTAGCGACGATGATTCTAAGTGAAATAAGTCACACAGAAAAAGACACTTATCCTAAGATATCGCTTACAGAGGGAATGTCAAAATCGCTACACTTGAACTGAATTACAAAACAGAACAGAGTCACACCTTTAGAAGACACACTATGGCTGCTGAACGGGAATGATGAGGTGGGGTGATGCATAAAACAAGGGTTTGAAATTAGCTCAGAGACCGCTCCATAAGCCAAATATGTAATAGACAAGGCCTACTCCCTGCTCAGTGAACTGGACTCAACACCCCCTAGTCACCGCACAAGAATATATCTGACTAGTAAGAATCTGAAAACCTATGTATCGATATCTCTCTGCAAGTGAATCAAGAGGGTGTAAAGCGGCATAAACACAGCAGGGAAAAGCAGCCAAGACCCATTCTAAACATAAATTACTTTAAAAAACCCACAAAACAAAGACAGTGAAAGAGAGAGAAATTCTTACAAAATCTGTTCAGGGTCTCTGATGCAACCTGGATTGACCATATCTAGACCCACAGCTGGATGAGACATAAGGCTGGACACTCTTGGGGCTGAGAGGATTGGTGAGCTTGGTGAGCAAACGCAGATACTTTAAAGTAACACCGCGGGGTACACACCCCATGGGTCTCAAATCTCCAGGTACAAGGGCATCTTCCTACATCAAAACATGCATGGGAAACCCAGAAGATGGTATGCCGTGAGATCGGGAAAGGTTTCTAAAACGCACCTCATTTCTCCTCTCATTGTGCTCGGGTTCGCCATTCCAGCCGCTTGACTAACCATCTCCCTACTTGGAGAATCAGCACCTTTAACCTCCTGTTTCGTACAGGTTGCAATTTGTCCTGAGGATGAACGGGAAGACGGGCAACCAACGAGAGACTAGCCCTAGGTGTTGGGACAGGCACAGGTCACTCCATTTTCCCATCAGGAAGAAGAATGAACCACAGGCTCAGCCTGCCCCCTAGAACCAAAATAGGGCCTGAAGCAATCCTGCACTTTTGCGGCCAGCTCCCAAAAAAGCGAGTAGACAAATGGAGCTCAGGGGCACTGCAATTCACAAACGTGCAGAGTTATAAATGATATCTCTCGTCCACAAATATATTGAGGGAAGGCAACGAAGAGGATTTGAAAGCAAGGCAGATTTGCAGGAAACAGATTTCAGGAGGTAGATTCGACTCGCCTTTAAAGCACATGAAAACAGGCAAAACGTTGACAATAATGCCCTTCACCAAAAAGGGCGTATGCGTTTTTTCCTGAATATATTCAGGAAAAAACGCATACGCCCTTTTTGGCCAACCAAGCAAGCCGGAAGGGCAAATCAGTGCTACAAAGAAGTCTCGCTTGCCCTCGGTCAAAAGGGCCATGCTGAAAAAAGTGTAAACACCAGAAAAGCAGGACAGGCCATGGAGACATGGGAGCCTTGCTACGCTAATGGGCAGGATGTAAATTGCCAACAGCCACTCTGGAGAAGTGTACGGTGTGTCCTGAAACAAGTAATAAACACAGCTTAGAGAGCATAGGACACTTCCACTCATGGGCGTATAAATTGGGAAAACTAAAAATCAACAAGACACAGGCACCCCAAACTTTACGGCTGCTCTGTTTCCAAGAACCTCCCCTTCGGTACACCTTCAATATCCCAGGAAAGAGAAAAATGGATAAAGAAATGGTGGTACTTGGCACAATGGAATATCACTCAGCCATGAAATCAATGTCATAAGGCTAGTTAGCAGCATGATGAGTGGATTTAGCGACGATGATTCTAAGTGAAATAAGTCACACAGAAAAAGACACTTATCCTAAGATATCGCTTACAGAGGGAATGTCAAAATCACTACACTTGAACTGAATTACAAAACAGAACAGAGTCACACCTTTAGAAGACACACTATGGCTGATAAACGGGAAACGTGAGGTGGGGTGATGCATAAAAAAAGGGTTTGAAATTAGCTCAGAGACCGCTCCATAAGCCAAATATGTAATACACAAGGCCTACTCCCTGCTCAGTGAACTGGACTCAACACCCCCTAGTCACTGCACAAGAATATATCTGACTAGTAAGAATCTGAAAACCTATGTATCGATATCTCTCTGCAAGTGAATCAAGAGGGTGTAAAGCGGCATAAACACAGCAGGGAAAAGCAGCCGAGCCCCATTCTAAACATAAATTACTTTTAATAACCCACAAAACAAAGACAGTGAAAGAGAGAGAAATTCTTACAAAATCCGTCCAGGGTCTCTGATGCAACCTGGATTGACCATATCTAGACCCACAGCTGGATGAGACATAAGGCTGGACACTCTTGGGGCTGAGAGGATTGGTGAGGTTGGGTGAGCAAACGCACATACTTTAAAGTAACCCCGCGGGGTCCTCACACCATGGGTCTCAAATCTCCAGGTACAAGGGCATCTTCCTACATCAAAACATGCATGGGAAACCCAGAAGATGGTACGCCGTGAGATCGGCAAAGGTTTCTAAAACGCAACTCATTTCTCCTCTCCTTGTGCTCGAGTTCGCCATTCCAGCCGCTTGACTAACCATCTCCCTACTTGGAGAATCAGCACCTTTAACCTCCTGTTTCATACAGGTTGCAATTTGTCCTGAGGATGAACGGGAAGACGGGGAACCAACGAGAGACTAGCCCTAGGTGTTGGGATAGGCACAGGTCACTCCATTTTCCCATCAGGAAGAAGAATGAACCACAGGCTCAGCCTGCCCCGCAGAACCAAAATAGGGCCTGAAGCAATCCTGCGCTTTTGCGGCCAGCTCCCAAAAAAGCGAGGAGACAAATGGAGCTCAGGGGCACTGCAATTCACAAACGTGCAGAGTTATAAATGATAACTCTCGTCCACAAATATATTGAGGGAAGGCAACGAAGAGGATTTGAAAGCAAGGCAGATTTGCAGGAAACAGATTTCAGGAGGTAGATTCGACTCGCCTTTAAAGCACATGAAAAGCGGCAAAACGTCGACAATGATGCCCTTGGCCAAAAAGGGCCTATGCGTTTTTTCCTGAATATATTCAGGAAAAAACGCATAGGCCCTTTTTGGCCAACCAAGCAAGCCGGAAGGGCAAATCAGCGCTACAAAGAAGTCTCGCTTGCCCTCGGTCAAAAGGGCCATGCTGAAAAAAGTGTAAAAACCAGAAAAGCAGTACAGACCATGGAGACATAGGAGCCTTGCTACACTGATGGGAGGGATGTAAATTGCCAACAGGCACTCTGGAGAAGTGTACGGTGTGTCCTGAAACAAGTAATAAACACAGCTTAGAGAGCATAGGGCACTTCCACTCAAAGGCGTATAAATCGGGAAAACTAAAAATCAACAAGACACAGCCACCCCGAACTTTACGGCTGCTCTGTTTCCAAGAACCTCCACTTCGGTACACCTTCAATATCCCAGAAAAGAGAAAAATGGATAAAGAAATGGTGGTACTTGGCACAATGGAATATCCCTCAGCCATGAAATCAATGTCATAAGGCTAGTTAGCAGCATGATGAGTGGAATTAGCGACGATGATTCTAAGTGAAATAAGTCACACAGAAAGGGACACTTATCCTAAGATATCGCTTATAGAGGGAATGTCAAAATCGCTACACTTGAACTGAATTACAAAACAGAACAGAGTCACAGCTTTAGAAGGCACACTATGGCTGCTTAACGGGAAAGGTGAGGTGGGGTGATGCATAAAACAAGGGTTTGAAATTAGCTCAGAGACCGCTCCATAAGCCAAATATGTAATAGACAAGGCCTACTCCCTGCTCAGTGAACTGGACTCAACACCCCCTAGTCACCGCACAAGAATATATCTGACTAGTAAGAATCTGAAAACCTATGTATCGATATCTCTCTGCAAGTGAATCAAGAGGGTGTAAAGCGGCATAAACACAGCAGGGAAAAGCAGCCGAGCCCCATTCTAAACATAAATTACTTTTAATAACCCACAAAACAAAGACAGTGAAAGAGAGAGAAATTCTTACAAAATCCGTCCAGGGTCTCTGATGCAACCTGTATTGACCATATCTAGACCCACAGCTGGATGAGACATAAGGCTGGACACTCTTGGGGCTGAGAGGATTGGTGAGGGTGGGTGAGCAAATGCAGATACATTAAAGTAACACCGTGGGCTACCCACCGCATGGGTCTCAAATCTCCAGGTACAAGGGCATCTTCCTACATCAAAACATGCATGGGAAACCCAGAAGATGGTACGCCGTGAGATTGGGAAAGGTTTCTAAAACGCACCTCATTTCTCCTCTCCTTGTGCTCGGGTTCGGCATTCCAGCCACTTGACTAACCATCTCCCTACTTGGAGAATCAGCACCCTTAACCTTCTGTTTCGTACAGGTTGCTATTTGTCCTAGGGATGAACGGGAAGATGGGGAACCAACGAGAGACTAGCCCTAGGTGTTGGGACAGGCACAGGTCACTCCATTTTCCCATCAGGAAGAAGAATGAACCACAGGCTCAACCTGCCCCCCAGAACCAAAAAAGGGCCTGAAGCAATCCTGCGCTTTTGCGACCAGCTCCCAAAAAAGCGAGTAGACAAATGGAGCTCAGGGGCACTGCAATTCACAAACGTGCAGAGTTATAAATGAGAACTCTCGTCCACAAATATATTGAGGGAAGGCAACGAAGAGGATTTGAAAGCAAGGCAGATTTGCAGGAAAAAGCTTTCAGGAGGTAGATTCGACTCGCCTTTAACGCACATGAAAAGCGGCAAAACGTTGACAATGATGCCCTTGGCCAAAAAGGGCGTATGCGTTTTTGCCTGAATATATTCAGGAAAAAACGCATATGCCTTTTTGGCCAACCAAGCAAGCCGGAAGGGCAAATCAGCGCTACAAAGAAGTCTCGCTTGCCCTCGGTCAAAAGGGCCATGCTGAAAAAAGTGTAAAAACCAGAAAAGCAGGACAGGCCTTGGAGACATGGGAGCCTTGCTACACTGATGGGCGGGATGTAAATTGCCAACAGGCACTCTGGAGAAGTGTACGGTGTGTCCTGAAACAAGTAATAAACACAGCTGAGAGAGCATAGGGCACTTCCACTCATGGGCGTATAAATTGGGAAAACTAAAAATCAACAAGACACAGGCACCCCAAACTTTACGGCTGCTCTGTTTCCAAGAACCTCCACTTCGGTACACCTTTAATATCCCAGAAAGAGAAAAATGGATAAAGAAATGGTGGTACTTGGCACAATGGAATATCACTCAGCCATGAAATCAATGTCATAAGGCTAGTTAGCAGCATGATGAGTGGATTTAGGTACGATGATTCTATTTGAAATAAGTCACACAGAAAAAGACACTTATCCTAAGATATCGCTTAGAGAGGGAATGTCAAAATCGCTACACCTGAACTGAATTACAAAACAGAACAGAGTCAGACCTTTAGAAGACACACTATGGCTGCTTAACGGGAAAGGTGAGGTGGGGTGATGCATAAAACAAGGGTTTGAAATTAGCTCAGAGACCGCTCCATAAGCCAAATATGTAATAGACAAGGCCTACTCCCTGCTTAGTGAACTGGACTCAACACCCCCTAGTCACCGCACAAGAATATATCTGACTAGTAAGAATCTGAAAACCTATGTATCGATATCCCTCTGAAAGTGAATCAAGAGGGTGAAAAGCGGCATAAACACAGCAGGGAAAAGCAGCCAAGCCCCATTCTAAACATAAATTACTTTAAAAAACCCACAAAAGAAAGACAGTGAAAGAGAGAGAAATTCTTACAAAATCCGTTCAGGGTCTCTGATGCAACCTGGATTGACCATATCTAGACCCACAGCTGGATGAGACATAAGGCTGGACACTCTTGGGGCTGAGAGGATTGGTGAGGTTGGGTGAGCAATCGCAGATACTTTAAAGTAACACCGCGGGGTACCACCCCATGGGTCTCAAATATCCAGGTACAAGGGCATCTTCCTACATCAAAACATGCATGGGAAACCCAGAAGATGGTATGTCGTGAGATCGGGAAAGGTTTCTAAAACGCACCTCATTTCTCCTCTCCTTGTGCTCGGGTTCCCCATTCCAGCCACTTGATTAAACATCTCCCTACTTGGAGAATCAGCACCTTTAACCTCCTGTTTCGTACAGGTTGCAAATTCTCCTGAGGATGAACGGGAAGACGGGGAACCAACGAGAGACTAGCCCTAGGTGTTGGGACAGGCACAGGTCACTCCATTTTCCCATCAGGAAGAAGAATGAACCACAGGCTCAGCCTTCCCCCCAGAACCAAAATAGGGCCTGAAGCACTCCTGCGCATTTGCGGCCAGCTCCCAAAAAAGCGAGTACACAAATGGAGCTCAGGGGCACTGCAATTCACAAACGTGCAGAGTTATAAATGAGAACTCTCGTCCACAAATATATTGAGGGAAGGCAACGAAGAGGATTTGAAAGCAATGCAGATTTGCAGGAAACAGTTTTCAGGAGGTAGATTCGACTCGCCTTTAAAGCACATGAAAAGCGGCAAAACGTTGACAATGATGCCCTTGGCCAAAAAGGGCGTATGCGTTTTTTCCTGAATATATTCAGGAAAAAACGCATACGCCCTTTTTGGCCAACCAAGCAAGCCGGAAGGACAAATCAGCGCTAAAAAGAAGTCTCGCTTGCCCTCGGTCAAAAGGGCCATGTTGAAAAAAGTGTAAAAACCAGAAAAGCAGAACAGGCCATGGAGACATGCGAGCCTTGCTACGCTGATGGGAGGGATGTAAATTGCCAACAGGCACTCTGGAGAAGTGTACGGTGTGTCCTGAAACAAGTAATAAACACAGCTTAGAGAGCATAGGGCACGTCCACTCATAGGCGTATAAATCGGGAAAACTAAAAATGAAAAAACACAGGCACCCCAAACTTTACGGCTGCTCTGTTTCCAAGAACCTCCACTTTGGTACACCTTCAATATCCCAGGAAAGAGAAAAATGGATAAAGAAATGGTGGTACTTGGCACAATGGAATATCACTCAGCCATGAAATCAACGTCATAAGGCTAGTTAGCAGCATGATGAGTGGATTTAGGTACGAGGATTCTAAGTGAAATAAGTCACACAGAAAAAGACACTTATCCTAAAATATCGCTTAGAGAGGGAAAGTCAAAATCGCTACACTTGAACTGAATTACAAAACAGAACAGAGTCACACCTTTAGAAGACACACTATGGCTGATAAACGGGAAAGGTGAGGTGGGGTGATGCATAAAAAAAGGGTTTGAAATTAGCTCAGAGACCGCTCCATAAGCCAAATATGTAATACACAAGGCCTACTCCCTGCTCAGTGAACTGGACTCAACACCCCCTAGTCACTGCACAAGAATATATCTGACTAGTAAGAATCTGAAAACCTATGTATCGATATCTCTCTGCAAGTGAATCAAGAGGGTGTAAAGCGGCATAAACACAGCAGGGAAAAGCAGCCGAGCCCCATTCTAAACATAAATTACTTTTAATAACCCACAAAACAAAGAAAGTGAAAGAGAGAGAAATTCTTACAAAATCCGTCCAGGGTCTCTGATGCAACCTGGATTGACCATATCTAGACCCACAGCTGGATGAGACATAAGGCTGGACACTCTTGGGGCTGAGAGGATTGGTGAGGTTGGGTGAGCAAACGCACATACTTTAAAGTAACCCCGCGGGGTCCTCACACCATGGGTCTCAAATCTCCAGGTACAAGGGCATCTTCCTACATCAAAACATGCATGGGAAACCCAGAAGATGGTACGCCGTGAGATCGGCAAAGGTTTCTAAAACGCAACTCATTTCTCCTCTCCTTGTGCTCGAGTTCGCCATTCCAGCCGCTTGACTAACCATCTCCCTACTTGGAGAATCAGCACCTTTAACCTCCTGTTTCATACAGGTTGCAATTTGTCCTGAGGATGAACGGGAAGACGGGGAACCAACGAGAGACTAGCCCTAGGTGTTGGGATAGGCACAGGTCACTCCATTTTCCCATCAGGAAGAAGAATGAACCACAGGCTCAGCCTGCCCCGCAGAACCAAAATAGGGCCTGAAGCAATCCTGCGCTTTTGCGGCCAGCTCCCAAAAAAGCGAGTAGACAAATGGAGCTCAGGGGCACTGCAATTCACAAACGTGCAGAGTTATAAATGATAACTCTCGTCCACAAATATATTGAGGGAAGGCAACGAAGAGGATTTGAAAGCAAGGCAGATTTGCAGGAAACAGATTTCAGGAGGTAGATTCGACTCGCCTTTAAAGCACATGAAAAGCGGCAAAACGTCGACAATGATGCCCTTGGCCAAAAAGGGCCTATGCGTTTTTTCCTGAATATATTCAGGAAAAAACGCATACGCCCTTTTTGGCCAACCAAGCAAGCCGGAAGGGCAAATCAGCGCTACAAAGAAGTCTCGCTTGCCCTCGGTCAAAAGGGCCACGCTGAAAAAACTGTAAAAACCAGAAAAGCAGTACAGACCATGGAGACATAGGAGCCTTGCTACACTGATGGGAGGGATGTAAATTGCCAACAGGCACTCTGGAGAAGTGTACGGTGTGTCCTGAAACAAGTAATAAACACAGCTTAGAGAGCATAGGGCCCTTCCACTCAAAGGCGTATAAATTGGGAAAACTAAAAATCAACAAGACACAGCCACCCCGAACTTTACGGCTGCTCTGTTTCCAAGAACCTCCACTTCGGTACACCTTTAATATCCCAGAAAGAGAAAAATGGATAAAGAAATGGTGGTACTTGGCACAATGGAATATCACTCAGCCATGAAATCAATGTCATAAGGCTAGTTAGCAGCATGATGAGTGGATTTAGGTACGATGATTCTATTTGAAATAAGTCACACAGAAAAAGACACTTATCCTAAGATATCGCTTATAGAGGGAATGTCAAAATCGCTACACTTGAACTGAATTACAAAACAGAACAGAGTCAGACCTTTAGAAGACACACTATGGCTGCTTAACGGGAAAGGTGAGGTGGGGTGATGCATAAAACAAGGGTTTGAAATTAGCTCAGAGACCGCTCCATAAGCCAAATATGTAATAGACAAGGCCTACTCCCTGCTTAGTGAACTGGACTCAACACCCCCTAGTCACCGCACAAGAATATATCTGACTAGTAAGAATCTGAAAACCTATGTATCGATATCCCTCTGAAAGTGAATCAAGAGGGTGAAAAGCGGCATAAACACAGCAGGGAAAAGCAGCCAAGCCCCATTCTAAACATAAATTACTTTAAAAAACCCACAAAAGAAAGACAGTGAAAGAGAGAGAAATTCTTACAAAATCCGTTCAGGGTCTCTGATGCAACCTGGATTGACCATATCTAGACCCACAGCTGGATGAGACATAAGGCTGGACACTCTTGGGGCTGAGAGGATTGGTGAGGTTGGGTGAGCAATCGCAGATACTTTAAAGTAACACCGCGGGGTACCACCCCATGGGTCTCAAATATCCAGGTACAAGGGCATCTTCCTACATCAAAACATGCATGGGAAACCCAGAAGATGGTATGTCGTGAGATCGGGAAAGGTTTCTAAAACGCACCTCATTTCTCCTCTCCTTGTGCTCGGGTTCCCCATTCCAGCCACTTGATTAAACATCTCCCTACTTGGAGAATCAGCACCTTTAACCTCCTGTTTCGTACAGGTTGCAAATTCTCCTGAGGATGAACGGGAAGACGGGGAACCAACGAGAGACTAGCCCTAGGTGTTGGGACAGGCACAGGTCACTCCATTTTCCCATCAGGAAGAAGAATGAACCACAGGCTCAGCCTTCCCCCCAGAACCAAAATAGGGCCTGAAGCACTCCTGCGCATTTGCGGCCAGCTCCCAAAAAAGCGAGTACACAAATGGAGCTCAGGGGCACTGCAATTCACAAACGTGCAGAGTTATAAATGAGAACTCTCGTCCACAAATATATTGAGGGAAGGCAACGAAGAGGATTTGAAAGCAATGCAGATTTGCAGGAAACAGTTTTCAGGAGGTAGATTCGACTCGCCTTTAAAGCACATGAAAAGCGGCAAAACGTTGACAATGATGCCCTTGGCCAAAAAGGGCGTATGCGTTTTTTCCTGAATATATTCAGGAAAAAACGCATACGCCCTTTTTGGCCAACCAAGCAAGCCGGAAGGACAAATCAGCGCTAAAAAGAAGTCTCGCTTGCCCTCGGTCAAAAGGGCCATGTTGAAAAAAGTGTAAAAACCAGAAAAGCAGAACAGGCCATGGAGACATGCGAGCCTTGCTACGCTGATGGGAGGGATGTAAATTGCCAACAGGCACTCTGGAGAAGTGTACGGTGTGTCCTGAAACAAGTAATAAACACAGCTTAGAGAGCATAGGGCACGTCCACTCATAGGCGTATAAATCGGGAAAACTAAAAATGAAAAAGACACAGGCACCCCAAACTTTACGGCTGCTCTGTTTCCAAGAACCTCCACTTTGGTACACCTTCAATATCCCAGGAAAGAGAAAAATGGATAAAGAAATGGTGGTACTTGGCACAATGGAATATCACTCAGCCATGAAATCAATGTCATAAGGCTAGTTAGCAGCATGATGAGTGGATTTAGGTACGAGGATTCTAAGTGAAATAAGTCACACAGAAAAAGACACTTATCCTAAAATATCGCTTAGAGAGGGAAAGTCAAAATCGCTACACTTGAACTGAATTACAAAACAGAACAGAGTCACACCTTTAGAAGACACACTATGGCTGATAAACGGGAAAGGTGAGGTGGGGTGATGCATAAAAAAAGGGTTTGAAATTAGCTCAGAGACCGCTCCATAAGCCAAATATGTAATACACAAGGCCTACTCCCTGCTCAGTGAACTGGACTCAACACCCCCTAGTCACTGCACAAGAATATATCTGACTAGTAAGAATCTGAAAACCTATGTATCGATATCTCTCTGCAAGTGAATCAAGAGGGTGTAAAGCGGCATAAACACAGCAGGGAAAAGCAGCCGAGCCCCATTCTAAACATAAATTACTTTTAATAACCCACAAAACAAAGAAAGTGAAAGAGAGAGAAATTCTTACAAAATCCGTCCAGGGTCTCTGATGCAACCTGGATTGACCATATCTAGACCCACAGCTGGATGAGACATAAGGCTGGACACTCTTGGGGCTGAGAGGATTGGTGAGGTTGGGTGAGCAAACGCACATACTTTAAAGTAACCCCGCGGGGTCCTCACACCATGGGTCTCAAATCTCCAGGTACAAGGGCATCTTCCTACATCAAAACATGCATGGGAAACCCAGAAGATGGTACGCCGTGAGATCGGCAAAGGTTTCTAAAACGCAACTCATTTCTCCTCTCCTTGTGCTCGAGTTCGCCATTCCAGCCGCTTGACTAACCATCTCCCTACTTGGAGAATCAGCACCTTTAACCTCCTGTTTCATACAGGTTGCAATTTGTCCTGAGGATGAACGGGAAGACGGGGAACCAACGAGAGACTAGCCCTAGGTGTTGGGATAGGCACAGGTCACTCCATTTTCCCATCAGGAAGAAGAATGAACCACAGGCTCAGCCTGCCCCGCAGAACCAAAATAGGGCCTGAAGCAATCCTGCGCTTTTGCGGCCAGCTCCCAAAAAAGCGAGTAGACAAATGGAGCTCAGGGGCACTGCAATTCACAAACGTGCAGAGTTATAAATGATAACTCTCGTCCACAAATATATTGAGGGAAGGCAACGAAGAGGATTTGAAAGCAAGGCAGATTTGCAGGAAACAGATTTCAGGAGGTAGATTCGACTCGCCTTTAAAGCACATGAAAAGCGGCAAAACGTCGACAATGATGCCCTTGGCCAAAAAGGGCCTATGCGTTTTTTCCTGAATATATTCAGGAAAAAACGCATAGGCCCTTTTTGGCCAACCAAGCAAGCCGGAAGGGCAAATCAGCGCTACAAAGAAGTCTCGCTTGCCCTCGGTCAAAAGGGCCATGCTGAAAAAACTGTAAAAACCAGAAAAGCAGTACAGACCATGGAGACATAGGAGCCTTGCTACACTGATGGGAGGGATGTAAATTGCCAACAGGCACTCTGGAGAAGTGTACGGTGTGTCCTGAAACAAGTAATAAACACAGCTGAGAGAGCATAGGGCACTTCCACTCAAAGGCGTATAAATCGGGAAAACTAAAAATCAACAAGACACAGCCACCCCGAACTTTACGGCTGCTCTGTTTCCAAGAACCTCCACTTCGGTACACCTTTAATATCCCAGAAAGAGAAAAATGGATAAAGAAATGGTGGTACTTGGCACAATGGAATATCCCTCAGCCATGAAATCAATGTCATAAGGCTAGTTAGCAGCATGATGAGTGGATTTAGTTACGATGATTCTATTTGAAATAAGTCACACAGAAAAAGACACTTATCCTAAGATATCGCTTATAGAGGGAATGTCAAAATCGCTACACTTGAACTGAATTACAAAACAGAACAGAGTCAGACCTTTAGAAGACACACTATGGCTGCTTAACGGGAAAGGTGAGGTGGGGTGATGCATAAAACAAGGGTTTGAAATTAGCTCAGAGACCGCTCCATAAGCCAAATATGTAATAGACAAGGCCTACTCCCTGCTTAGTGAACTGGACTCAACACCCCCTAGTCACCGCACAAGAATATATCTGACTAGTAAGAATCTGAAAACCTATGTATCGATATCCCTCTGAAAGTGAATCAAGAGGGTGAAAAGCGGCATAAACACAGCAGGGAAAAGCAGCCAAGCCCCATTCTAAACATAAATTACTTTAAAAAACCCACAAAAGAAAGACAGTGAAAGAGAGAGAAATTCTTACAAAATCCGTTCAGGGTCTCTGATGCAACCTGGATTGACCATATCTAGACCCACAGCTGGATGAGACATAAGGCTGGACACTCTTGGGGCTGAGAGGATTGGTGAGGTTGGGTGAGCAATCGCAGATACTTTAAAGTAACACCGCGGGGTACCACCCCATGGGTCTCAAATCTCCAGGTACAAGGGCATCTTCCTACATCAAAACATGCATGGGAAACCCAGAAGATGGTATGCCGTGAGATCGGGAAAGGTTTCTAAAACGCACCTCATTTCTCCTCTCCTTGTGCTCGGGTTCGCCATTCCAGCCACTTGACTAAACATCTCCCTACTTGGAGAATCAGCACCTTTAACCTCCTGTTTCGTACAGGTTGCATATTCTCCTGAGGATGAACGGGAAGACGGGGAACCAACGAGAGACTAGCCCTAGGTGTTGGGACAGGCACAGGTCACTCCATTTTCCCATCAGGAAGAAGAATGAACCACAGGCTCAGCCTTCGCCCCAGAACCAAAATAGGGCGTGAAGCACTCCTGCGCATTTGCGGCCAGCTCCCAAAAAAGCGAGTACACAAATGGAGCTCAGGGGCACTGCAATTCACAAAAGTGCAGAGTTATAAATGAGAACTCTCGTCCACAAATATATTGAGGGAAGGCAACGAAGAGGATTTGAAAGCAATGCAGATTTGCAGGAAACAGTTTTCAGGAGGTAGATTCGACTCGCCTTTAAAGCACATGAAAAGCGGCAAAACGTTGACAATGATGCCCTGGGCCAAAAAGGGCGTATGCGTTTTTTCCTGAATATATTCAGGAAAAAACGCATACGCCCTTTTTGGCCAACCAAGCAAGCCGGAAGGGCAAATCAGCGCTACAAAGAAGTCTCGCTTGCCCTCGGTCAAAAGGGCCATGCTGAACAAAGTGTAAAATCCAGAAAAGCAGGACAGGCCATGGAGACATGGGAGCCTTGCTACGCTGATGGGCGGGATGTAAATTGCCAACAGGCACTCTGGAGAAGTGTACGGTGTGTCCTGAAACAAGTAATAAACACAGCTTAGAGAGCATAGGACACTTCCACTCATGGGCGTATAAATTGGGAAAACTAAAAATCAACAAGACACAGGCACCCCAAACTTTACGGCTGCTCTGTTTCCAAGAACCTCCACTTCGGTACACCTTCAATATCCCAGAAAGAGAAAAATGGATAAAGAAATGGTGGTACTTGGCACAATGGAATATCACTCAGCCATGAAATCAATGTCATAAGGCTAGTTAGCAGCATGATGACTGGAATTAGCGACGATGTTTCTAAGTGAAATAAGTCACACAGAAAGGGACACTTATCCTAAGATATCGCTTATAGAGGGAATGTCAAAATCGCTACACTTGAACTGAATTACAAAACAGAACAGAGTCACAGCTTTAGAAGGCACACTATGGCTGCTTAACGGGAAAGGTGAGGTGGGGTGATGCATAAAACAAGGGTTTGAAATTAGCTCAGAGACCGCTCCATAAGCCAAATATGTAATAGACAAGGCCTACTCCCTGCTCAGTGAACTGGACTCAACACCCCCTAGTCACCGCACAAGAATATATCTGACTAGTAAGAATCTGAAAACCTATGTATCGATATCTCTCTGCAAGTGAATCAAGAGGGTGTAAAGCGGCATAAACACAGCAGGGAAAAGCAGCCGAGCCCCATTCTAAACATAAATTACTTTTAATAACCCACAAAACAAAGACAGTGAAAGAGAGAGAAATTCTTACAAAATCCGTCCAGGGTCTCTGATGCAACCTGGATTGACCATATCTAGACCCACACCTGGATGAGACATAAGGCTGGACACTCTTGGGGCTGAGAGGATTGGTGAGGTTGGGTGAGCAAACGCACATACTTTAAAGTAACCCCGCGGGGTCCTCACCACATGGGTCTCAAATCTCCAGGTACAAGGGCATCTTCCTACATCAAAACATGCATGGGAAACCCAGAAGATGGTACGCCGTGAGATTGGGAAAGGTTTCTAAAACGCAACTTATTTCTCCTCTCCTTGTGCTCGAGTTCGCCATTCCAGCCGCTTGACTAAACATCTCCCTACTTGGAGAATCAGCACCTTTAACCTCCTGTTTCATATAGGTTGCAATTTGTCCTGAGGATGAACGGGAAGACGGGAAACCAACGAGAGACTAGCCCTAGGTTTTGGGACAGGCACAGGTCACTCCATTTTCCCATCAGGAAGAAGAATGAACCACAGGCTCAGCCTGCCCCCCAGAACCAAAATAGGGCCTGAAGCAATCCTCCGCTTTTGCGGCCAGCTCCCAAAAAAGCGAGTAGACAAATGGAGATCAGGGGCACTGCAATTCACAAACGTGCAGAGTTATAAATGATAACTCTCGTCCACAAATATATTGAGGGAAGGCAATGAAGAGGATTTGAAAGCAAGGCAGATTTACAGGAAACAGATTTCAGGAGGTAGATTCGACTCGCTTTAAAGCACATGAAAAGCGGCAAAACGTCGACAATGATGCCCTTGGCCAAAAAGGGCGTATGCGTTTTTTCCTGAATATATTCAGGAAAAAACGCATACGCCCTTTTTGGCTAACCAAGCAAGCCGGAAGGGCAAATCAGGCTACAAAGAAGTCTCGCTTGCCCTCGGTCAAAAGGGCCATGCTGAAAAATGTGTAAAAACCAGAAAAGCAGGACAGGCCATGGAGACATGGGAGCCTTGCTACGCTGATGGGCGGGATGTAAATTGCCAGCAGGCACTCTGGAGAAGTGTACGGTGTGTCTGACACAAGTAATAAACACAGCTTAGAGAGCATAGGGCACTTCCACTCATGGGAGTATAAATTGGGAAAACTAAAAATCAACAAGACACAGGCACCCCAAACTTTACGGCTGCTCTGTTTCCAAGAACCTCCACTTCGGTACACCTTCAATATCCCAGGAAAGAGAAAAATGGATAAAGAAATGGTGGTACTTGGCACAATGGAATATCCCTCAGCCATGAAATCAATGTCATAAGGCTAGTTAGCAGCATGATGAGTGGAATTAGCGACGATGATTCTAAGTGAAATAAGTCACACAGAAAGGGACACTTATCCTAAGATATCGCTTATAGAGGGAATGTCAAAATCGCTACACTTGAACTGAATTACAAAACAGAACAGAGTCACAGCTTTAGAAGGCACACTATGGCTGCTTAACGGGAAAGGTGAGGTGGGGTGATGCATAAAACAAGGGTTTGAAATTAGCTCAGAGACCGCTCCATAAGCCAAATATGTAATAGACAAGGCCTACTCCCTGCTCAGTGAACTGGACTCAACACCCCCTATTCACCGCACAAGAATATATCTGACTAGTAAGAATCTGAAAACCTATGTATCGATATCTCTCTGCAAGTGAATCAAGAGGGTGTAAAGCGGCATAAACACAGCAGGGAAAAGCAGCCGAGCCCCATTCTAAACATAAATTACTTTTAATAACCCACAAAACAAAGACAGTGAAAGAGAGAGAAATTCTTACAAAATCCGTCCAGGGTCTCTGATGCAACCTGGATTGACCATATCTAGACCCACAGCTGGATGAGACATAAGGCTGGACACTCTTGGGGCTGAGAGGATTGGTGAGGTTGGGTGAGCAAACGCACATACTTTAAAGTAACCCCGCGGGGTCCTCACCCCATTGGTCTCAAATCTCCAGGTACAAGGGCATCTTCCTACATCAAAACATGCATGGGAAACCCAGAAGATGGTACGCCGTGAGATCGGCAAAGTTTTCTAAAACGCAACTCATTTCTCCTCTCCTTGTGCTCGAGTTCGCCATTCCAGCCGCTTGACTAACCATCTCCCTACTTGGAGAATCAACACCGTTAACCTCCTGTTTCATACAGGTTGCAATTTGTCCTGAGGATGAACAGGAAGACGGGGAACCAACGAGAGACTAGCCCTAGGTGTTGGGATAGGCACAGGTTACTCCATTTTCCCATCAGGAAGAAGAATGAACCACAGGCTCAGCCTGCCCCCCAGAACCAAACTAGGGCGTGAAGAAATCCTGCGCTTTTGCGGCCAGCTACCAAAAAAGCGAGTAGACAAATGGAGCTCAGGGGCACTGCAATTCACAAACGTGCAGAGTTATAAATGAGAACTCTCGTCCACAAATATATTGAGGGAAGGCAACGAAGAGGATTTGAAAGCAAGGCAGATTTGCAGGAAAAAGATTTCAGGAGGTAGATTCGACTCGCCTTTAAAGCACATGAAAAGTGGCAAAACGTTGACAATGATGCCCTTGGCCAAAAAGGGCGTATGCGTCTTTTCCTGAATATATTCAGGAAAAAACGCATACGCCCTTTTTGGCCAACCAAGCAAGCCGGAAGGGCAAATCAGCGCTACAAAGAAGTCTCGCTTGCCCTCGGTCAAAAGGGCCATGTTGAAAAAAGTGTAAAAACCAGAAAAGCAGAACAGGCCATGGAGACATGCGAGCCTTGCTACGCTGATGGGAGGGATGTAAATTGCCGACAGGCACTCTGGAGAAGTGTACGGTGTGTCCTGAAACAAGTAATAAACACAGCTTAGAGAGCATAGGGCACGTCCACTCATAGGCGTATAAATCGGGAAAACTAAAAATGAAAAAGACACAGGCAACCCAAACTTTACGGCTGCTCTGTTTCCAAGAACCTCCACTTTGGTACACCTTCAATATCCCAGGAAAGAGAAAAATGGATAAAGAAATGGTGGTACTTGGCACAATGGAATATCACTCAGCCATGAAATCAACGTCATAAGGCTAGTTAGCAGCATGATGAGTGGATTTAGGTACGAGGATTCTAAGTGAAATAAGTCACACAGAAAAAGACACTTATCCTAAGATATCGCTTAGAGAGTGAAAGTCAAAATCGCTACACTTGAACTGAATTACAAAACAGAACAGAGTCACACCTTTAGAAGACACACTATGGCTGATAATCGGGAAAGGTGAGGTGGGGTGATGCATAAAAAAAGGGTTTGAAATTAGCTCAAAGACCGCTCCATAAGCCAAATATGTAATAGACAAGGCCTACTTCCTGCTCAGTGAACTGGACTCAACACCCCTTAGTCACTGCACCAGAATATAACTGACTAGTAGGAATCTGAAAACCTATGTATCGATATCTCTCTGCAAGTGAATCAAGAGGGTGTAAAGCGGCATAAACACAGCAGGGAAAAGCAGCCAAGCCCCATTTTAAACATAAATTACTTTAAAAAACCCACAAAACAAAGACAGTGAAAGAGAGAGAAATTCTTACAAAATCCGACCAGGGTCTCTGATGCAACCTGGATTGACCATATCTAGACCCACACCTGGATGAGACATAAGGCTGGACACTCTTGGGGCTGAGAGGATTGGTGAGGTTGGGTGAGCAAACGCACATACTTTAAAGTAACCCCGCGGGGTCCTCACCCCATGGGTCTCAAATCTCCAGGTACAAGGGCATCTTCCTACATCAAAACATGCATGGGAAACCCAGAAGATGGTACACCGTGAGATCGGCAAAGGTTTCTAAAACGCAACTCATTTCTCCTCTCCTTGTGCTCGAGTTCCCCATTCCAGCCGCTTGACTAACCATCTCCCTACTTGGAGAATCAGCACCTTTAACCTCCTGTTTCATACAGGTTGCAATTTGTCCTGAGGATGAACGGGAAGACGGGGAACCAACGAGAGACTAGCCCTAGGTGTTGGGATAGGCACAGGTCACTCCATTTTCCCATCAGGAAGAAGAATGAACCACAGGCTCAGCCTGCCCCGCAGAACCAAAATAGGGCCTGAAGCAATCCTGCGCTTTTGCGGCCAGCTCCCAAAAAAGCGAGTAGACAAATGGAGCTCAGGGGCACTGCAATTCACAAACGTGCAGAGTTATAAATGAGAACTCTCGTCCACAAATATATTGAGGGAAGGCAACGAAGAGGATTTGAAAGCAAGGCAGATTTGCAGGAAACAGATTTCAGGAGGTAGATTCGACTCGCCTTTAAAGCACATGAAAAGCGGCAAAACGTTGACAATGATGCCCTTGGCCAAAAAGGGCGTATGCGTTTTTGCCTGAATATATTCAGGAAAAAACGCATACGCCCTTTTTGGCCAACCAAGCAAGCCGGAAGGGAAATCAGCGCTACAAAGAAGTCTCGCTTGCCCTCGGTCAAAAGGGCCATGCTGAAAAAAGTGTAAAAACCAGAAAAGCAGGACAGGCCATGGAGACATGGGAGCCTTGCTACGCTGATGGGAGGGATGTAAATTGCCAACAGGCACTCTGGAGAAGTGTACGGTGTGTCATGAAACAAGTAATAAACACAGCTTAGAGAGCATAGGGCACGTCCACTCATAGGCGTATAAATCGGGAAAACTAAAAATCAAAAACTCACAGGCACGCCAAACTTTACAGCTGCTCTGTTTCCAAGAACGTCCACTTCGGTACACCTTCAATATCCCAGGAAAGAGAAAAATGGATAAAGAAATGGTGGTACTTGGCACAATGGAATATCACTCAGCCATGAAATCAACGTCATAAGGCTAGTTAGCAGCATGATGAGTGGATTTAGGTACGAGGATTCTAAGTGAAATAAGTCACACAGAAAAAGACACTTATCCTAAGATATCGCTTAGAGAGGGAATGTCAAAATCGCTACACTTGAACTGAATTACAAAACAGAACAGAGTCACACCTTTAGAAGACACACTATGGCTGATAAACGGGAAAGGTGAGGTGGGGTGATGCATAAAACAAGGGTTTGAAATTAGCTCAGAGACTGCTCCATAAGCCAAATATGTAATAGACAAGGCCTACTCCCTGCTCAGTGAACTGGACTCAACACCCCCTAGTCACTGCACAAGAATATATCTGACTAGTAAGAATCTGAAAACCTATGTATCGATATCTCTCTGCAAGTGAATCAAGAGGGTGTAAAGCGGCATAACCACAGCAGGGAAAAGCAGCCGAGCCCCATTCTAAACATAAATTACTTTTAATAACCCACAAAACAAAGACAGTGAAAGAGAGAGAAATTCTTACAAAATCCGACCAGGGTCTCTGATGCAACCTGGATTGACCATATCTAGACCCACAGCTGGATGAGACATAAGGCTGGACACTCTTGGGGCTGAGAGGATTGGTGAGGTTGGGTGAGCAAATGCAGATACTTTAAAGTAACACCGCGGGGTACCCACCCCATGGGTCTCAAATCTCCAGGTACAAGGGCAACTTCCTACATCAAAACATGCATGGGAAACCCAGAAGATGGTACGCCGTGAGATTGGGAAAGGTTTCTAAAACGCACCTCATTTCTCCTCTCCTTGTGCTCGGGTTCGGCATTCCAGCCGCTTGACTAACCATCTCCCTACTTGGAGAATCAGCACCTTTAACCTTCTGTTTCGTACAGGTTGCAATTTGTCCTGGGGATGAACGGGAAGACGGGGAACCAATGAGAGACTAGCCCTAGGTGTTGGGATAGGCACAGGTCACTCCATTTTCCCATCAGGAAGAAGAATGAACCACAGGCTCAGCCTGCCCCCCAGAACCAAAATAGGGCCTGAAGCAATCCTCCGCTTTTGCGGCCAGCTCCCAAAAAAGCGAGTAGACAAATGGAGATCAGGGGCACTGCAATTCACAAACGTGCAGAGTTATAAATGAGAACTCTCGTCCACAAATATATTGAGGGAAGGCAACGAAGAGGATTTGAAAGCAAGGCAGATTTACAGGAAACAGATTTCAGGAGGTAGATTCGACTCGCTTTAAAGCACATGAAAAGCGGCAAAACGTCGACAATGATGCCCTTGGCCAAAAAGGGCGTATGCGTTTTTTCCTGAATATATTCAGGAAAAAACGCATACGCCCTTTTTGGCTAACCAAGCAAGCCGGAAGGGCAAATCAGCGCTACAAAGAAGTCTCGCTTGCCCTCGGTCAAAAGGGCCATGCTGAAAAATGTGTAAAAACCAGAAAAGCAGGAAAGGCCATGGAGACATGGGAGCCTTGCTACGCTGATGGGCGGGATGTAAATTGCCAGCAGGTACTCTGGAGAAGTGTACGGTGTGTCGTGACACAAGTAATAAACACAGCTTAGAGAGCATAGGGCACTTCCACTCATGGGAGTATAAATTGGGAAACCTAAAAATCAACAAGACACAGCCACCCCAAACTTTACGGCTGCTCTGTTTCCAAGAACCTCCACTTCGGTACACCTTCAATATCCCAGGAAAGAGAAAAATGGATAAAGAAATGGTGGTACTTGGCACAATGGAATATCACTCAGCCATGAAATCAATGTCATAAGGCTAGTTAGCAGCATGATCAGTGGATTTAGTGACGATGATTCTAAGTGAAATAAGTCACACAGAAAGGGCCACTTATCCTAAGATATCGCTTAGAGAGGGAATGTTAAAATCGCTACACTTGAACTGAATTACAAAACAGAACAGAGTCACACCTTTAGAAGACACACTATGGCTGCTTAACGGGAAAGGTGAGGTGGGGTGATGCATAAAACAAGGGTTTGAAATTAGCTCAGAGACCACTCCATAAGCCAAATATGTAATAGACAAGGCCTACTCCCTGCTCAGTGAACTGGACTCAACACCCCTTAGTCACCGCACCAGAATATAACTGACTAGTAGGAATCTGAAAACCTATGTATCGTTATCTCTCTGCAAGTGAATCAAGAGGGTGTAAAGCGGCATAAACACAGCAGGGAAAAGCAGCCAAGCCCCATTCTAAACATAAATTACTTTAAAAAACCCACAAAACAAAGACAGTGAAAGAGAGAGAAATTCTTACAAAATCCGTTCAGGGTCTCTGACGCAACCTGGATTGACCATGTCTAGACCCACAGCTGGATGAGACATAAGGCTGGACACTCTTGGGGCTGAGAGGATTGGTGAGGTTGGGTGAGCAAACGCACATACTTTAAAGTAACCCTGCGGGGTCCTCACCTCATGGGTCTCAAATCTCCAGGTACAAGGGCATCTTCCTACATCAAAACATGCATGGGAGACCCAGAAGATGGTACACCGTGAGATCGGCAATGGTTTATAAAACGCACCTCATTTCTCCTCTCCATGTGCTCCAGTTCGCCATTCCAGCCGCTTGACTAACCATCTCCCTACTTGGAGAATCAGCACCTTTAACCTCCTGTTTCATACAGGTTACAATTTGTCCTGAGGATGAACGGGAAGACGGGAAACCAACGAGAAACTAGCCCTAGGTGTTGGGACAGGCACAGGTCACTCCATTTTCCCATCAGGAAGAAGAATGAACCACAGGCTCAGCCTGCCCCCCAGAACCAAAATAGGGCCTGAAGCACTCCTGCGCATTAACGGCCAGCTCCCAAAAAAGCGAGTAGACAAATGGAGCTCAGGGGCACTGCAATTCACAAACGTGCAGAGTTATAAATGAGAACTGTCATCCACAAATATATTGAGGGAATGCAACGAAGAGGATTTGAAAGCCAGGCAGATTTGCAGGAAACAGATTTCAGGAGGTAGAATCGACTCGCCTTTAAAGCACATGAAAAGCAGCAAAACGTTGACAATGATGCCCTTGGCCAAAAAGGGCGTATGCGTATTTTCCTGAATATATTCAGGAAAAAACGCATACGCCCTTTTTGGCCAACCAAGCAAGCCGAAAGGGGAAATGAGCGATACAAAGAAGTCTCGCTTGCCCTCGGTCAAAAGGGCCATGCTGAACAAAGTGTAAAACCAGAAATGCAGGACAGGCCATGGAGACATGGGAGCCTTGCTATGCTGATGGGCAGGATGTAAATTGCGAACAGGCACTCTGGAGAAGTGTACGGTGTGTCCTGAAACAAGTAATAAACAGAGCTTAGAGAGCATAGGGCACTTCCACTCATGGGCGTATAAATCGTGAAAACTAAAAATCAACAAGACACAGGCACCCCAAACTTTACAGCTGTTCTGTTTCCAAGAACCTCCACTTCGGTACACCTTCAATATCCCAGAAAGAGAAAAATGGATAAAGAAATGGTGGGACTTGGCACAATGGAATATCACTCAGCCATGAAATCAATGTCATAAGGCTAGTTAGCAGCATGATAAGAGGATTTAGGTCCAATGATTCTAAGTGAAATAAGTCACACAGTAAAAGACACTTATCCTAAAATATCGCTTATAGAGGGAATGTCAAAATCGCTACACATGAACTGAATTACAAAACAGAACAGAGTCACACCTTTAGAAGACACACTATGGCTGCTTAACGGGAAAGGTGAGGTGGGGTGATGCATAAAACAAGGGTTTGAAATTAGCTCAGAGACCGCTCCATAAGCCAAATATGTAATAGACAAGGCCTAATCCCTGCTCAGTGAACTGGACTCAACAACCCCTAGTCACCGCACAAGAATATACCTGACTAGTAAGAATCTGAAAACCTATGTATCGATGTCTCTCTGCAAGTGAATCAAGAGGGTGTAATGTGGCATAAACACAGCAGGGAAAAGCAGCCAAACCCCATTCTAAACATAAATTACTTTAAAAAACACACAAAACAAAGACAGTGAAAGAGAGAGAAATTCTTACAAAATCCGGTCAGGATGTCTGATGCAACCTGGATTGACCATATCTAGACCCACAGCCTGATGAGACATAAGGCTGGACACTCTTGGGGCTGATAGGTTTGGTGAGGTTGGGTGAGCAAACGCAGATACTTTAAAGTAACACCGCGGGGTACCCACCCCATGTGTCTCAAATCTCCAGGTACAAGGGCATCTTCCTACATCAAAACATGCATGGGAAACCCAGAAGATGGTATGCCGTGAGATCGGGAAAGGTTTCTAAAACGCACCTCATTTCTCCTCTCATTGTGCTCGGGTTCGCCATTCCAGCCGCTTGACTAACCATCTCCCTACTTGGAGAATCAGCACCTTTAACCTCCTGTTATGTGCAGGTTGCAATTTGTCCTGAAGATGAACGGGAAGACGGGGAACCAACGAGAGACTAGCCCTAGGTGTTGGGACAGGCACAGGTCACTCCATTTTCCCATCAGGAAGAAGAATGAACCACAGGCTCAGCCTGCCCCCCAGAACCAAAATAGCGCCTGAAGCAATCCTGCGCATTTGCGGCCAGCTCCCAAAAAAGCGAGTAGACAAATGGAGCTCAGGGGCACTGCAATACACAAACGTGCAGAGTTATAAATGAGAACTGTCATCCACAAATGTATTGAGGGAAGGCAACGAAGAGGATTTGAAAGCAAGGCAGATTTGCAGGAAACAGATTTCAGGAGGTAGAATCGACTCGCCTTTAAAGCACATGAAAAGCGGCAAAACGTTGACAATGATGCCCTTGGAGAAAAAGGGCGTATGCGTTTTTTCCTGAATATATTCAGGAAAAAACCCATACGCCCTTTCTGGCCAACCAAGCAAGCCGGAAGGGCAAATCAGCGCTACAAAGAAGTCTCGCTTGCCCTCGGTCAAAAGGGCCATGCTGAAAAAAGTGTAAAAACCAGAAAAGCAGGACAGGCCATGGAGACATGGGAGCCTTGCTACGCTGATGGGCGGATGTAAATTGCCAACAGGCAGTTTGGAGAAGTGTACGGTGTGTCCTGAAACAAGTAATAAACACAGCTTAGACAGCATAGGGCACTTCTACTCATGGGCGTATAAATTGGGAAAACTAAAAATCAACAGGACACAGGCACCCCAAACTTTACGGCTGCTCTGTTTCCAAGAACTTCCACTTCGGTACACCTTCAATATCCCAGGAAAGAGAAAAATGGATAAAGAAATGGTGGGACTTGGCACAATGGAATATCACTCAGCCATGAAATCAATGTCATAAGGCTAGTTAGCAGCATGATGAGTGGATTTAGGTCCAATGATTATAAGTGAAATAAGTCACACAGAAAAAGACACTTATCCTAAGATATCGCTTATAGAGCGAATGTCAAAATCGCTAAACTTGAACTGAATTAGAAAACAGAACAGAGTCACACCTTTAAAAGACACACTATGGCTGCTTAACGGGAAAGGTGAGGTGGGGTGATGCATAAAACAATGGTTTGAAATTAGCTCAGAGACCGCTCCATAAGCCAAATATGTAATAGACAAGGCCTACTCCCTGCTCAGTGAACTGGACTCAACACCCCCTAGTCACCACACAAGAATATATCTGACTAGTAAGAATCTGAAAAGCTATGTATCGATATCTCTCTGCAAGTGAATCAAGAGGGTGTAAAGGGCATAAACAAAGCAGGGAAAAGCAGCCAAGCCCCATTCTAAACATAAATTACTTAAAAACCCACAAAACAAAGACAGTGAAAGAGAGAGAAATTCTTACAAAATCCGTCCAGGGTCTCTGATTCAAACTGGATTGACCATATCTAGACCCACAGCTGGATGAGACATAAGGCTGGACACTCTTGCGGCTCAGAGGATTGGTGAGGTTGAGTGAGCAAACGCAGATACTTTAAAGTAATACCGTGGGTACCACCCCATGGGTCTCAAATCTCCAGGTACAAGGGCATCTTCCTACATCAAAACATGCATGGGAAACCCAGAAGATGGTACGCCGTGAGATTGGGAAAGGTTTCTAAAACGCACCTCATTTCTCCTCTCCTTGTGCTCGGGTTCGGCATTCCAGCTGCTTGACTAACCATCTCCCTACTTGGAGAATCACCACCTTTAACCTCCTGTTTCGTACAGGTTGCAATTTGTCCTGAGGATGAACGGGAAGACGGGCAACCAACGAGAGACTAGCCCTAGGTGTTGGGACAGGCGCAGGTCACTCCATTTTCCCATCAGGAAGAAGAATGAACCACAGGCTCAGCCTGCCCCCAGAACCAAAATAGGGCCTGAAGCAATCCTGCGCTTTTGCGGCCAGCTCCCAAAAAAGCGAGTAGACAAATGGAGCTCAGGGGCACGGCAATTCACAAACGTGCAGAGTTATAAATGAGAACTCTTGTCCACAAATATATTGAGGGAAGGAAACGAAGAGGATTTGAAAGCAAGGCAGATTTGCAGGAAACAGATTTCAGGAGGTAGATTCGACTCGCCTTTAAAGCACATGAAAAGCGGCAAAACGTTGACAATGATGCCCTTGGCCAAAAAGGGCGTATGCGTTTTTTCCTGAATATATTCAGGAAAAAACGCATACGCCCTTTCTGGCCAACCAAGCAAGCCGGAAGGGCAAATCAGCGCTACAAAGAAGTCTCGCTTGCCCTCGGTCCAAAGTGCAAAGCTGAAAAAAGTGTAAAAACCAGAAAAGCAGGACAGGCTATGGAGACATGGGAGCCTTGCTACGCTGATGGGCGATATGTAAACTGCCAACAGGCACTCTGGAGAAGTGTACGGTGTGTCCTGAAACAAGTAATAAACACAGCTTAGAGAGCATAGGGCACGTCCACTCATAGGCGTATAAATCGGGAAAACTAAAAATCAAAAAGACACAGGCACCCCAAACTTTACGGCTGCTCTGTTTCCAAGAACCTCCACTTCGGTACACCTTCAATATCCCAGGAAAGAGAAAAATGGATAAAGAAATGGTGGTACTTAGCACAATGGAATATCACTCAGCCATGAAATCAACGTCATAAGGCTAGTTAGCAGCATGATGAGTGGATTTAGGTACGAGGATTATTAGTGAAATAAGTCACAAAGAAAAAGACACTTATCCTAAGATATCGCTTAGAGAGGGAATGTCAAAATCGCTACACTTGAACTGAATTACAAAACAGAACAGAGTCACACCTTTAGAAGACACACTATGGCTGATAAACGGGAAAGGTGAGGTGGGGTGATGCATAAAACAAGGGTTTGAAATTAGCTCAGAGACCGCTCCATAAGCCAAATATGTAATACACAAGGCCTACTCCCTGCTCAGTGAACTGGACTCAACACCCCCTAGTCACCGCACAAGAATATATCTGACTAGTAAGAATCTGAAAACCTATGTATCGATATCTCTCTGCAAGTGAATCAAGAGGGTGTAAAGCGGCATAAACACAGCAGGGAAAAGCAGCCGAGCCCCATTCTAAACATAAATTACTTTTAATAACCCACAAAACAAAGACAGTGAAAGAGAGAGAAATTCTTACAAAATCCGTCCAGGGTCTCTGAGGCAACCTGGATTGACCATATCTAGACCCACAGCTGGATGAGACATAAGGCTGGACACTCTTAGGGCTGAGAGGATTGGTGAGGTTGGGTGAGCAAATGCAGATACTTTAAAGTAAGACAGCGGGGTACCACCCCATGGGTCTCAAATCTCCAGGTACAAGGGCATCTTCCTACATCAAAACATGCATGGGAAACCCAGAAGATGGTATGCCGTGAGATTGGGAAAGGTTTCTAAAACGCACCTCATTTCTCCTCCCCTTGTGCTCGGGTTCACCATTCCAGCCGCTTGACTAACCATCTCCATACTTGGAGAATCAGCACCTTTAACCTCCTGTTTCGTACAGGTTGCACTTTGTCCTGAGGATGAACGGGAAGACGGGGAACCAACGAGAGACTAGCCCTAGGTGTTGTGCCAGGCACAGGTCACTCCATTTTCCCATCAGGAAGAAGAATGAACCACAGCCTCAGCCTGCCCCCCAGAATCAAAATAGGGCCTGAAGCAATCCTGCGCATTTGAGGGCAGCTCCCAAAAAAGCGAGTAGACAAATGGAGCTCAGGGGCACTGCAATTCACAAACGTGCAGAGTTATAAATGAGAACTCTTGTCCACAAATATATTGAGGGAAGGCAACGAAGAGGATTTGAAAGCAAGGCAGATTTGCAGGAAACAGATTTCAGGAGGTAGATTCAACTCGCCTTTAAAGCACATGAAAAGCGGCAAAACGTTGACAATGATGCCCTTGGCCAAAAAGGGCGTATGCGTTTTTTCCTGAATAAATTCAGGAAAAAACGCATACGCCCTTTTTGGCCAAGCAAGCAAGCCGGAAGGGCAAATCAGCGCTACAAAGAAGTCTCGCTTGCCCATGGTCAAAAGGGCCATGCTGAAAAAAGTGTAAAAACCAGAAAAGCAGGACAGGCCAAGGAGACATGGGAGCCTTGCTACGCTGATGGGCGGGATGTAAATTGCCAACAGGCACTCTGGAGAAGTTTACGGTGTGTCCTGAAACAAGTAATAAACACAGCTTAGAGAGCATAGGGCACTTCCACGCATGGGCGTATAAACCTGGAAAACTAAAAATCAACAAGACACAGGCACCCCAAACTTTACGGCTGCTCTGTTTCCAAGAACCTCCACTTCGGTACACCTTCAATATCCCAGAAAGAGAAAAATGGATAAAGAAATGGTGGTACTTGGCACAATGGAATATCACTCAGCCATGAAATCAATGTCATAAGGCTAGTTAGCAGCATGATGAGTGGATTTAGGTACGAGGATTCTAAGTGAAATAAGTCACACAGAAAAAGAAACTTCTCCTAACATATCGCTTAGAGAGGGAATGTCAAAATCGCTACACTTGAACTGAATTACAAAACAGAACACAGTCACACCTTCAGAAGACACACTATGGCTGCTGAACGGGAAACGTGAGGTGGGGTGATGCATAGAACAAGGGTTTGAAATTAGCTCAGAGACCGCTCCATAAGCCAAATATGTAATAGACAAGGCCTACTCCCTGCTCAGTGAACTGGACTCAACACCCCCTAGTCACCGCACAAGAATATATCTGACTAGTAAGAATCTGAAAACCTATGTATCGATATCTCTCTGCAAGTGAATCAAGAGGGTGTAAAGCGGCATCAACACAGCAGGGAAAAGCAGCCAAGACCCATTCTAAACATAAATTACTTTAAAAAACCCACAAAACAAAGACAGTGAAAGAGAGAGAAATTCTTACAAAATCTGTTCAGGGTCTCTGATGCAACCTGGATTGACCATATCTAGACCCACAGCTGGATGAGACATAAGGCTGGACACTCTTGGGGCTGAGAGGATTGGTGAGGTTGGGTGAGCAAACGCAGATACTTTAAAGTAACACCGCGGGGTACCCACTCCATGGGTCTCAAATATCCAGGTACAAGGGCATCTTCCTACATCAAAACATGCATGGGAAACCCAGAAGATGGTATGCCGTGAGATCGGGAAAGGTTTCTAAAACGCACCTCATTTTTCCTCTCATTGTGCTCGGGTTCGCCATTCCAGCCTCTTGACTAACCATCTCCCTACTTGGAGAATCAGCACCTTTAACCTCCTGTTTTGTACAGGTTGCAATTTGTCCTGAGGATGAACGGGAAGACGGGCAACCAACGAGAGACTAGCCCTAGGTGTTGGGACAGGCACAGGTCACTCCATTTTCCCATCAGGAAGAAGAATGAACCACAGGCTCAGCCTGCCCCGCAGAACCAAAATAGGGCCTGAAGCAATCCTGCGCTTTTGCGGCCAGCTCCCAAAAAAGCGAGTAGACAAATGGAGCTCAGGGGCACTGCAATTCACAAACGTGCAGAGTTATAAATGATATCTCTCGTCCACAAATATATTGAGGGAAGGCAACGAAGAGGATTTGAATGCAAGGCAGATTTGCAGGAAACAGATTTCAGGAGGTAGATTCGACTCGCCTTTAAAGCACATGAAAAGCGGCAAAACGTTGACAATGATGCCCTTGGCCAAAAAGGGCGTATGTGTTTTTTCCTGAATATATTCATGAAAAAACGCATACGCCCTTTTTGGCCAACCAAGCAAGCCGGAAGGGCAAATCAGCGCTACAAAGAAGTCTCGCTTGCCCTCGGTCAAAAGGGCCATGCTGAAAAAAGCGTAAAAACCGGAAAAGCAGGACAGGCCATGGAGACATGGGAGCCTTGCTACGCTGATGGGCGGGATGTAAATTGCCAACAGGCACTCTGGAGAAGTGTACGGTGTGTCCTGAAACAAATAATAAACACAGCTTAGAGAGCATAGGGCACTTCCACTCATGGGCGTATAAATTGGGAAAACTAAAAATCTACAAGACACAGGCACCCCAAACTTTACGGCTGCTCTGTTTCCAAGAACCTCCACTTCGGTACACCTTCAATATCCCAGGAAAGAGAAAAATGGATAAAGAAATGGTGGTACTTGGCACAATGGAATATCACTCAGCCATGAAATCAATGTCATAAGGCTAGTTAGCAGCATGATGAGTGGATTTAGCGACGATGATTCTAAGTGAAATAAGTCACACAGAAAAAGACACTTATCCTAAGATATCGCTTACAGAGGGAATGTCAAAATCGCTACACTTGAACTGAATTACAAAACAGAACAGAGTCACACCTTTAGAAGACACACTATGGCTGCTGAACGGGAATGGTGAGGTGGGGTGATGCATAAAACAAGGGTTTGAAATTAGCTCAGAGACCGCTCCATAAGCCAAATATGTAATAGACAAGGCCTACTCCCTGCTCAGTGAACTGGACTCAACACCCCCTAGTCACCGCACAAGAATATATCTGACTAGTAAGAATCTGAAAACCTATGTATCGATATCTCTCTGCAAGTGAATCAAGAGGGTGTAAAGCGGCATCAACACAGCAGGGAAAAGCAGCCAAGACCCATTCTAAACATAAATTACTTTAAAAAACCCACAAAACAAAGACAGTGAAAGAGAGAGAAATTCTTACAAAATCTGTTCAGGGTCTCTGATGCAACCTGGATTGACCATATCTAGACCCACAGCTGGATGAGACATAAGGCTGGACACTCTTGGGGCTGAGAGGATTGGTGAGCTTGGTGAGCAAACGCAGATACTTTAAAGTAACACCGCGGGGTACACACCCCATGGGTCTCAAATCTCCAGGTACAAGGGCATCTTCCTACATCAAAACATGCATGGGAAACCCAGAAGATGGTATGCCGTGAGATCGGGAAAGGTTTCTAAAACGCACCTCATTTCTCCTCTCATTGTGCTCGGGTTCGCCATTCCAGCCGCTTGACTAACCATCTCCCTACTTGGAGAATCAGCACCTTTAACCTCCTGTTTCGTACAGGTTGCAATTTGTCCTGAGGATGAACGGGAAGACGGGCAACCAACGAGAGACTAGCCCTAGGTGTTGGGACAGGCACAGGTCACTCCATTTTCCCATCAGGAAGAAGAATGAACCACAGGCTCAGCCTGCCCCCTAGAACCAAAATAGGGCCTGAAGCAATCCTGCACTTTTGCGGCCAGCTCCCAAAAAAGCGAGTAGACAAATGGAGCTCAGGGGCACTGCAATTCACAAACGTGCAGAGTTATAAATGATATCTCTCGTCCACAAATATATTGAGGGAAGGCAACGAAGAGGATTTGAAAGCAAGGCAGATTTGCAGGAAACAGATTTCAGGAGGTAGATTCGACTCGCCTTTAAAGCACATGAAAACAGGCAAAACGTTGACAATAATGCCCTTCACCAAAAAGGGCGTATGCGTTTTTTCCTGAATATATTCAGGAAAAAACGCATACGCCCTTTTTGGCCAACCAAGCAAGCCGGAAGGGCAAATCAGTGCTACAAAGAAGTCTCGCTTGCCCTCGGTCAAAAGGGCCATGCTGAAAAAAGTGTAAACACCAGAAAAGCAGGACAGGCCATGGAGACATGGGAGCCTTGCTACGCTAATGGGCAGGATGTAAATTGCCAACAGCCACTCTGGAGAAGTGTACGGTGTGTCCTGAAACAAGTAATAAACACAGCTTAGAGAGCATAGGACACTTCCACTCATGGGCGTATAAATTGGGAAAACTAAAAATCAACAAGACACAGGCACCCCAAACTTTACGGCTGCTCTGTTTCCAAGAACCTCCCCTTCGGTACACCTTCAATATCCCAGGAAACAGAAAAATGGATAAAGAAATGGTGGTACTTGGCACAATGGAATATCACTCAGCCATGAAATCAATGTCATAAGGCTAGTTAGCAGCATGATGAGTGGATTTAGCGACGATGATTCTAAGTGAAATAAGTCACACAGAAAAAGACACTTATCCTAAGATATCGCTTACAGAGGGAATGTCAAAATCACTACACTTGAACTGAATTACAAAACAGAACAGAGTCACACCTTTAGAAGACACACTATGGCTGATAAACGGGAAACGTGAGGTGGGGTGATGCATAAAAAAAGGGTTTGAAATTAGCTCAGAGACCGCTCCATAAGCCAAATATGTAATACACAAGGCCTACTCCCTGCTCAGTGAACTGGACTCAACACCCCCTAGTCACTGCACAAGAATATATCTGACTAGTAAGAATCTGAAAACCTATGTATCGATATCTCTCTGCAAGTGAATCAAGAGGGTGTAAAGCGGCATAAACACAGCAGGGAAAAGCAGCCGAGCCCCATTCTAAACATAAATTACTTTTAATAACCCACAAAACAAAGACAGTGAAAGAGAGAGAAATTCTTACAAAATCCGTCCAGGGTCTCTGATGCAACCTGGATTGACCATATCTAGACCCACAGCTGGATGAGACATAAGGCTGGACACTCTTGGGGCTGAGAGGATTGGTGAGGTTGGGTGAGCAAACGCACATACTTTAAAGTAACCCCGCGGGGTCCTCACACCATGGGTCTCAAATCTCCAGGTACAAGGGCATCTTCCTACATCAAAACATGCATGGGAAACCCAGAAGATGGTACGCCGTGAGATCGGCAAAGGTTTCTAAAACGCAACTCATTTCTCCTCTCCTTGTGCTCGAGTTCGCCATTCCAGCCGCTTGACTAACCATCTCCCTACTTGGAGAATCAGCACCTTTAACCTCCTGTTTCATACAGGTTGCAATTTGTCCTGAGGATGAACGGGAAGACGGGGAACCTACGAGAGACTAGCCCTAGGTGTTGGGATAGACACAGGTCACTCCATTTTCCCATCAGGAAGAAGAATGAACCACAGGCTCAGCCTGCCCCGCAGAACCAAAATAGGGCCTGAAGCAATCCTGCGCTTTTGCGGCCAGCTCCCAAAAAAGCGAGGAGACAAATGGAGCTCAGGGGCACTGCAATTCACAAACGTGCAGAGTTATAAATGATAACTCTCGTCCACAAATATATTGAGGGAAGGCAACGAAGAGGATTTGAAAGCAAGGCAGATTTGCAGGAAACAGATTTCAGGAGGTAGATTCGACTCGCCTTTAAAGCACATGAAAAGCGGCAAAACGTCGACAATGATGCCCTTGGCCAAAAAGGGCCTATGCGTTTTTTCCTGAATATATTCAGGAAAAAACGCATAGGCCCTTTTTGGCCAACCAAGCAAGCCGGAAGGGCAAATCAGCGCTACAAAGAAGTCTCGCTTGCCCTCGGTCAAAAGGGCCATGCTGAAAAAAGTGTAAAAACCAGAAAAGCAGTACAGACCATGGAGACATAGGAGCCTTGCTACACTGATGGGAGGGATGTAAATTGCCAACAGGCACTCTGGAGAAGTGTACGGTGTGTCCTGAAACAAGTAATAAACACAGCTTAGAGAGCATAGGGCACTTCCACTCAAAGGCGTATAAATCGGGAAAACTAAAAATCAACAAGACACAGCCACCCCGAACTTTACGGCTGCTCTGTTTCCAAGAACCTCCACTTCGGTACACCTTCAATATCCCAGAAAAGAGAAAAATGGATAAAGAAATGGTGGTACTTGGCACAATGGAATATCCCTCAGCCATGAAATCAATGTCATAAGGCTAGTTAGCAGCATGATGAGTGGAATTAGCGACGATGATTCTAAGTGAAATAAGTCACACAGAAAGGGACACTTATCCTAAGATATCGCTTATAGAGGGAATGTCAAAATCGCTACACTTGAACTGAATTACAAAACAGAACAGAGTCACAGCTTTAGAAGGCACACTATGGCTGCTTAACGGGAAAGGTGAGGTGGGGTGATGCATAAAACAAGGGTTTGAAATTAGCTCAGAGACCGCTCCATAAGCCAAATATGTAATAGACAAGGCCTACTCCCTGCTCAGTGAACTGGACTCAACACCCCCTAGTCACCGCACAAGAATATATCTGACTAGTAAGAATCTGAAAACCTATGTATCGATATCTCTCTGCAAGTGAATCAAGAGGGTGTAAAGCGGCATAAACACAGCAGGGAAAAGCAGCCGAGCCCCATTCTAAACATAAATTACTTTTAATAACCCACAAAACAAAGACAGTGAAAGAGAGAGAAATTCTTACAAAATCCGTCCAGGGTCTCTGATGCAACCTGTATTGACCATATCTAGACCCACAGCTGGATGAGACATAAGGCTGGACACTCTTGGGGCTGAGAGGATTGGTGAGGGTGGGTGAGCAAATGCAGATACTTTAAAGTAACACCGTGGGCTACCCACCGCATGGGTCTGAAATCTCCAGGTACAAGGGCATCTTCCTACATCAAAACATGCATGGGAAACCCAGAAAATGGTACGCCGTGAGATTGGGAAAGGTTTCTAAAACGCACCTCATTTCTCCTCTCCTTGTGCTCGGGTTCGGCATTCCAGCCACTTGACTAACCATCTCCCTACTTGGAGAATCAGCACCCTTAACCTTCTGTTTCGTACAGGTTGCTATTTGTCCTAGGGATGAACGGGAAGATGGGGAACCAACGAGAGACTAGCCCTAGGTGTTGGGACAGGCACAGGTCACTCCATTTTCCCATCAGGAAGAAGAATGAACCACAGGCTCAACCTGCCCCCCAGAACCAAAAAAGGGCCTGAAGCAATCCTGCGCTTTTGCGACCAGCTCCCAAAAAAGCGAGTAGACAAATGGAGCTCAGGGGCACTGCAATTCACAAACGTGCAGAGTTATAAATGAGAACTCTCGTCCACAAATATATTGAGGGAAGGCAACGAAGAGGATTTGAAAGCAAGGCAGATTTGCAGGAAAAAGATTTCAGGAGGTAGATTCGACTCGCCTTTAACGCACATGAAAAGTGGCAAAACGTTGACAATGATGCCCTTGGCCAAAAAGGGCGTATGCGTTTTTGCCTGAATATATTCAGGAAAAAACGCATATGCCTTTTTGGCCAACCAAACAAGCCGGAAGGGCAAATCAGCGCTACAAAGAAGTCTCGCTTGCCCTCGGTCAAAAGGGCCATGCTGAAAAAAGTGTAAAAACCAGAAAAGCAGGACAGGCCTTGGAGACATGGGAGCCTTGCTACACTGATGGGCGGGATGTAAATTGCCAACAGGCACTCTGGAGAAGTGTACGGTGTGTCCTGAAACAAGTAATAAACACAGCTGAGAGAGCATAGGGCACTTCCACTCATGGGCGTATAAATTGGGAAAACTAAAAATCAACAAGACACAGGCACCCCAAACTTTACGGCTGCTCTGTTTCCAAGAACCTCCACTTCGGTACACCTTTAATATCCCAGAAAGAGAAAAATGGATAAAGAAATGGTGGTACTTGGCACAATGGAATATCACTCAGCCATGAAATCAATGTCATAAGGCTAGTTAGCAGCATGATGAGTGGATTTAGGTACGATGATTCTATTTGAAATAAGTCACACAGAAAAAGACACTTATCCTAAGATATCGCTTATAGAGGGAATGTCAAAATCGCTACACTTGAACTGAATTACAAAACAGAACAGAGTCAGACCTTTAGAAGACACACTATGGCTGCTTAACGGGAAAGGTGAGGTGGGGTGATGCATAAAACAAGGGTTTGAAATTAGCTCAGAGACCGCTCCATAAGCCAAATATGTAATAGACAAGGCCTACTCCCTGCTTAGTGAACTGGACTCAACACCCCCTAGTCACCGCACAAGAATATATCTGACTAGTAAGAATCTGAAAACCTATGTATCGATATCCCTCTGAAAGTGAATCAAGAGGGTGAAAAGCGGCATAAACACAGCAGGGAAAAGCAGCCAAGCCCCATTCTAAACATAAATTACTTTAAAAAACCCACAAAAGAAAGACAGTGAAAGAGAGAGAAATTCTTACAAAATCCGTTCAGGGTCTCTGATGCAACCTGGATTGACCATATCTAGACCCACAGCTGGATGAGACATAAGGCTGGACACTCTTGGGGCTGAGAGGATTGGTGAGGTTGGGTGAGCAATCGCAGATACTTTAAAGTAACACCGCGGGGTACCACCCCATGGGTCTCAAATATCCAGGTACCAGGGCATCTTCCTACATCAAAACATGCATGGGAAACCCAGAAGATGGTATGTCGTGAGATCGGGAAAGGTTTCTAAAACGCACCTCATTTCTCCTCTCCTTGTGCTCGGGTTCCCCATTCCAGCCACTTGATTAAACATCTCCCTACTTGGAGAATCAGCACCTTTAACCTCCTGTTTCGTACAGGTTGCAAATTCTCCTGAGGATGAACGGGAAGACGGGGAACCAACGAGAGACTAGCCCTAGGTGTTGGGACAGGCACAGGTCACTCCATTTTCCCATCAGGAAGAAGAATGAACCACAGGCTCAGCCTTCCCCCCAGAACCAAAATAGGGCCTGAAGCACTCCTGCGCATTTGCGGCCAGCTCCCAAAAAAGCGAGTACACAAATGGAGCTCAGGGGCACTGCAATTCACAAACGTGCAGAGTTATAAATGAGAACTCTCGTCCACAAATATATTGAGGGAAGGCAACGAAGAGGATTTGAAAGCAATGCAGATTTGCAGGAAACAGTTTTCAGGAGGTAGATTCGACTCGCCTTTAAAGCACATGAAAAGCGGCAAAACGTTGACAATGATGCCCTTGGCCAAAAAGGGCGTATGCGTTTTTTCCTGAATATATTCAGGAAAAAACGCATACGCCCTTTTTGGCCAACCAAGCAAGCCGGAAGGACAAATCAGCGCTAAAAAGAAGTCTCGCTTGCCCTCGGTCAAAAGGGCCATGTTGAAAAAAGTGTAAAAACCAGAAAAGCAGAACAGGCCATGGAGACATGCGAGCCTTGCTACGCTGATGGGAGGGATGTAAATTGCCAACAGGCACTCTGGAGAAGTGTACGGTGTGTCCTGAAACAAGTAATAAACACAGCTTAGAGAGCATAGGGCACGTCCACTCATAGGCGTATAAATCGGGAAAACTAAAAATGAAAAAGACACAGGCACCCCAAACTTTACGGCTGCTCTGTTTCCAAGAACCTCCACTTTGGTACACCTTCAATATCCCAGGAAAGAGAAAAATGGATAAAGAAATGGTGGTACTTGGCACAATGGAATATCACTCAGCCATGAAATCAACGTCATAAGGCTAGTTAGCAGCATGATGAGTGGATTTAGGTACGAGGATTCTAAGTGAAATAAGTCACACAGAAAAAGACACTTATCCTAAAATATCGCTTAGAGAGGGAAAGTCAAAATCGCTACACTTGAACTGAATTACAAAACAGAACAGAGTCACACCTTTAGAAGACACACTATGGCTGATAAACGGGAAAGGTGAGGTGGGGTGATGCATAAAAAAAGGGTTTGAAATTAGCTCAGAGACCGCTCCATAAGCCAAATATGTAATACACAAGGCCTACTCCCTGCTCAGTGAACTGGACTCAACACCCCCTAGTCACTGCACAAGAATATATCTGACTAGTAAGAATCTGAAAACCTATGTATCGATATCTCTCTGCAAGTGAATCAAGAGGGTGTAAAGCGGCATAAACACAGCAGGGAAAAGCAGCCGAGCCCCATTCTAAACATAAATTACTTTTAATAACCCACAAAACAAAGAAAGTGAAAGAGAGAGAAATTCTTACAAAATCCGTCCAGGGTCTCTGATGCAACCTGGATTGACCATATCTAGACCCACAGCTGGATGAGACATAAGGCTGGACACTCTTGGGGCTGAGAGGATTGGTGAGGTTGGGTGAGCAAACGCACATACTTTAAAGTAACCCCGCGGGGTCCTCACACCATGGGTCTCAAATCTCCAGGTACAAGGGCATCTTCCTACATCAAAACATGCATGGGAAACCCAGAAGATGGTACGCCGTGAGATCGGCAAAGGTTTCTAAAACGCAACTCATTTCTCCTCTCCTTGTGCTCGAGTTCGCCATTCCAGCCGCTTGACTAACCATCTCCCTACTTGGAGAATCAGCACCTTTAACCTCCTGTTTCATACAGGTTGCAATTTGTCCTGAGGATGAACGGGAAGACGGGGAACCAACGAGAGACTAGCCCTAGGTGTTGGGATAGGCACAGGTCACTCCATTTTCCCATCAGGAAGAAGAATGAACCACAGGCTCAGCCTGCCCCGCAGAACCAAAATAGGGCCTGAAGCAATCCTGCGCTTTTGCGGCCAGCTCCCAAAAAAGCGAGTAGACAAATGGAGCTCAGGGGCACTGCAATTCACAAACGTGCAGAGTTATAAATGATAACTCTCGTCCACAAATATATTGAGGGAAGGCAACGAAGAGGATTTGAAAGCAAGGCAGATTTGCAGGAAACAGATTTCAGGAGGTAGATTCGACTCGCCTTTAAAGCACATGAAAAGCGGCAAAACGTCGACAATGATGCCCTTGGCCAAAAAGGGCCTATGCGTTTTTTCCTGAATATATTCAGGAAAAAACGCATAGGCCCTTTTTGGCCAACCAAGCAAGCCGGAAGGGCAAATCAGCGCTACAAAGAAGTCTCGCTTGCCCTCGGTCAAAAGGGCCATGCTGAAAAAACTGTAAAAACCAGAAAAGCAGTACAGACCATGGAGACATAGGAGCCTTGCTACACTGATGGGAGGGATGTAAATTGCCAACAGGCACTCTGGAGAAGTGTACGGTGTGTCCTGAAACAAGTAATAAACACAGCTGAGAGAGCATAGGGCACTTCCACTCAAAGGCGTATAAATCGGGAAAACTAAAAATCAACAAGACACAGCCACCCCGAACTTTACGGCTGCTCTGTTTCCAAGAACCTCCACTTCGGTACACCTTTAATATCCCAGAAAGAGAAAAATGGATAAAGAAATGGTGGTACTTGGCACAATGGAATATCCCTCAGCCATGAAATCAATGTCATAAGGCTAGTTATCAGCATGATGAGTGGATTTAGTTACGATGATTCTATTTGAAATAAGTCACACAGAAAAAGACACTTATCCTAAGATATCGCTTATAGAGGGAATGTCAAAATCGCTACACTTGAACTGAATTACAAAACAGAACAGAGTCAGACCTTTAGAAGACACACTATGGCTGCTTAACGGGAAAGGTGAGGTGGGGTGATGCATAAAACAAGGGTTTGAAATTAGCTCAGAGACCGCTCCATAAGCCAAATATGTAATAGACAAGGCCTACTCCCTGCTTAGTGAACTGGACTCAACACCCCCTAGTCACCGCACAAGAATATATCTGACTAGTAAGAATCTGAAAACCTATGTATCGATATCCCTCTGAAAGTGAATCAAGAGGGTGAAAAGCGGCATAAACACAGCAGGGAAAAGCAGCCAAGCCCCATTCTAAACATAAATTACTTTAAAAAACCCACAAAAGAAAGACAGTGAAAGAGAGAGAAATTCTTACAAAATCCGTTCAGGGTCTCTGATGCAACCTGGATTGACCATATCTAGACCCACAGCTGGATGAGACATAAGGCTGGACACTCTTGGGGCTGAGAGGATTGGTGAGGTTGGGTGAGCAATCGCAGATACTTTAAAGTAACACCGCGGGGTACCACCCCATGGGTCTCAAATCTCCAGGTACAAGGGCATCTTCCTACATCAAAACATGCATGGGAAACCCAGAAGATGGTATGCCGTGAGATCGGGAAAGGTTTCTAAAACGCACCTCATTTCTCCTCTCCTTGTGCTCGGGTTCGCCATTCCAGCCACTTGACTAAACATCTCCCTACTTGGAGAATCAGCACCTTTAACCTCCTGTTTCGTACAGGTTGCATATTCTCCTGAGGATGAACGGGAAGACGGGGAACCAACGAGAGACTAGCCCTAGGTGTTGGGACAGGCACAGGTCACTCCATTTTCCCATCAGGAAGAAGAATGAACCACAGGCTCAGCCTTCGCCCCAGAACCAAAATAGGGCGTGAAGCACTCCTGCGCATTTGCGTCCAGCTCCCAAAAAAGCGAGTACACAAATGGAGCTCAGGGGCACTGCAATTCACAAAAGTGCAGAGTTATAAATGAGAACTCTCGTCCACAAATATATTGAGGGAAGGCAACGAAGAGGATTTGAAAGCAATGCAGATTTGCAGGAAACAGTTTTCAGGAGGTAGATTCGACTCGCCTTTAAAGCACATGAAAAGCGGCAAAACGTTGACAATGATGCCCTGGGCCAAAAAGGGCGTATGCGTTTTTTCCTGAATATATTCAGGAAAAAACGCATACGCCCTTTTTGGCCAACCAAGCAAGCCGGAAGGGCAAATCAGCGCTACAAAGAAGTCTCGCTTGCCCTCGGTCAAAAGGGCCATGCTGAACAAAGTGTAAAAACCAGAAAAGCAGGACAGGCCATGGAGACATGGGAGCCTTGCTACGCTGATGGGCGGGATGTAAATTGCCAACAGGCACTCTGGAGAAGTGTACGGTGTGTCCTGAAACAAGTAATAAACACAGCTTAGAGAGCATAGGGCTCTTCCACTCATAGGCGTATAAATCGGGAAAACTAAAAATCAACAAGGCACAGGCACCCCAAACTTTACGGCTGCTCTGTTTCCAAGAACCTCCACTTCGGTACACCTTCAATATCCCAGGAAAGAGAAAAATGGATAAAGAAATGGTGGGACTTGGCACAATGGAATATCATTCAGCCATGAAATCAACGTCATAAGGCTAGTTAGCTGCATGATGAGTGGATTTAGATACGGGGATTGTAAGTGAAATAAGTCACACAGAAAAAGACACTTATCCTAAGATATCGCTTATAGAGGGAATGTCACAATCGCTACACTTGAACTGAATTACAAAATAGAACAGAGTCACACCTTTAGAAGACACACTATGGCTGCTGAACGGGAAAGGTGAGGTGGGGTGACGCATAAAACAAGGGTTTGAAATTAGCTCAGAGACCGCTCCATAAGCCAAATATGTAATAGACAAGGCCTACTCCCTGCTCAGTGAACTGGACTCAACACCCCCTAGTCACCGCACAAGAATATATCTGACTAGTAAGAATCTGAAAACCTATGTATCGATATCTCTCTGCAAGTGAATCAAGAGGGTGAAAAGCGGCATAAACACAGCAGGGAAAAGCAGCCAAGCCCCATTCTAAACATAAATTACTTTAAAAAACCCGCAAAACAAAGACAGTGAAAGAGAGAGAAATTCTTACAAAATCCGTTCAGGGTCTCTGACGCAACCTGGATTGACCACATCTAGACCCACAGCTGGATGAGACATAAGGCTGGACATTCTTGGGGCTGAGAGGATTGGTGACGTTGGGTGAGCAAACGCAGATACTTTAAAGTAACACCGCGGGGTACCACCCCATGGGTCTCAAATCTCCAGGTACAAGGGCATCTTCCTACATCAAAACATGCATGGGAAACCCAGAAGATGGTATGCCGTGAGATCGGGAAAGGTTTCTAAAACGCACCTCATTTCTCCTCTCCTTGTGCTCGGGTTCGCCATTCCAGCCACTTGACTAACCATCTCCCTACTTGGAGAATCAGCACCTTTAACCTCCCGTTTCCTACCGGTTGCAAATTGTCCTGAGGATGAACGGGAAGACGGGGAACCAACGAGAGACAAGCCCTAGGTGTTGGGACAGGCACAGGTCACTCCATTTTCCCATCAGGAAGAAGAATGAACCACAGGTTCAGCCTGCCCCCCAGAACCAAAATATGGCCTGAAGCAATCCTGCGCTTTTGCGGCCAGCTCCCAAAAAAGCGAGGAGACAAATGGAGCTCAGGGGCACTGCAATTCACAAACGTGCAGAGTTATAAATGAGAACTCTCGTCCACAAATATATTGAGGGAAGGCAACGAACAGGATTTGGAAGCAAGGCAGATTTGCAGGAAACAGATTTCAGGAGGTAGATTCGACTCGCCTTTAAAGCACATGAAAAGCGGCAAAACGTTGACAATGATGCCCTTGGCCAAAAAGGGCGTATGCGTTTTTTCCTGAATATATTCAGGAAAAAACGCATACGCCCTTTTTGGCCAACCAAGCAAGCCGGAAGGGCAAATCAGCGCTACAAAGAAGTCTCGCTTGACCTCGGTCAAAACGGCCATGCTGAAAAAAGTTTAAAAACCAGAAAAGCAGGACAGGCCATGGAGACATGGGAGCCTTGCTACGCTGATGGGCGGGATGTAAATTGCCAACAGGCACTCTGGAGAAGTGTACGGTGTGTCCTGAAACAAGTAATAAACACAGCTTAGAGAGCATAGGGCTCTTCCACTCATAGGCATATAAATCGGGAAAACTAAAAATCAACAAGGCACAGGCACCCCAAACTTTACGGCTGCTCTGTTTCCAAGAACCTCCACTTCGGTACACCTTCAATATCCCAGAAAAGAGAAAAATGGATAAAGAAATGGTGGTACTTGGCACAATGGAATATCCCTCAGCCATGAAATCAATGTCATAAGGCTAGTTAGCAGCATGATGAGTGGAATTAGCGACGATGATTCTAAGTGAAATAAGTCACACAGAAAGGGACACTTATCCTAAGATATCGCTTATAGAGGGAATGTCAAAATCGCTACACTTGAACTGAATTACAAAACAGAACAGAGTCACAGCTTTAGAAGGCACACTATGGCTGCTTAACGGGAAAGGTGAGGTGGGGTGATGCATAAAACAAGGGTTTGAAATTAGCTCAGAGACCGCTCCATAAGCCAAATATGTAATAGACAAGGCCTACTCCCTGCTCAGTGAACTGGACTCAACACCCCCTATTCACCGCACAAGAATATATCTGACTAGTAAGAATCTGAAAACCTATGTATCGATATCTCTCTGCAAGTGAATCAAGAGGGTGTAAAGCGGCATAAACACAGCAGGGAAAAGCAGCCGAGCCCCATTCTAAACATAAATTACTTTTAATAACCCACAAAACAAAGACAGTGAAAGAGAGAGAAATTCTTACAAAATCCGTCCAGGGTCTCTGATGCAACCTGGATTGACCATATCTAGACCCACAGCTGGATGAGACATAAGGCTGGACACTCTTGGGGCTGAGAGGATTGGTGAGGTTGGGTGAGCAAACGCACATACTTTAAAGTAACCCCGCGGGGTCCTCACACCATGGGTCTCAAATCTCCAGGTACAAGGGCATCTTCCTACATCAAAACATGCATGGGAAACCCAGAAGATGGTACGCCGTGAGATCGGCAAAGGTTTCTAAAACGCAACTCATTTCTCCTCTCCTTGTGCTCGAGTTCGCCATTCCAGCCGCTTGACTAACCATCTCCCTACTTGGAGAATCAACACCGTTAACCTCCTGTTTCATACAGGTTGCAATTTGTCCTGAGGATGAACGGGAAGACGGGGAACCAACGAGAGACTAGCCCTAGGTGTTGGGATAGGCACAGGTTACTCCATTTTCCCATCAGGAAGAAGAATGAACCACAGGCTCAGCCTGCCCCCCAGAACCAAACTAGGGCGTGAAGAAATCCTGCGCTTTTGCGGCCAGCTACCAAAAAAGCGAGTAGACAAATGGAGCTCAGGGGCACTGCAATTCACAAACGTGCAGAGTTATAAATGATAACTCTCGTCCACAAATATATTGAGGGAAGGCAACGAAGAGGATTTGAAAGCAAGGCAGATTTGCAGGAAAAAGATTTCAGGAGGTAGATTCGACTCGCCTTTAAAGCACATGAAAAGCGGCAAAACGTTGACAATGATGCCCTTGGCCAAAAAGGGCGTATGCGTTTTTTCCTGAATATATTCAGGAAAAAACGCATACGCCCTTTTTGGCCAACCAAGCAAGCCGGAAGGGCAAATCAGCGCTACAAAGAAGTCTCGCTTGCCCTCGGTCAAAAGGGCCATGTTGAAAAAAGTGTAAAAACCAGAAAAGCAGAACAGGCCATGGAGACATGCGAGCCTTGCTACGCTGATGGGAGGGATGTAAATTGCCAACAGGCACTCTGGAGAAGTGTACGGTGTGTCCTGAAACAAGTAATAAACACAGCTTAGAGAGCATAGGGCACGTCCACTCATAGGCGTATAAATCGGGAAAACTAAAAATGAAAAAGACACAGGCAACCCAAACTTTACGGCTGCTCTGTTTCCAAGAACCTCCACTTTGGTACACCTTCAATATCCCAGGAAAGAGAAAAATGGATAAAGAAATGGTGGTACTTGGCACAATGGAATATCACTCAGCCATGAAATCAACGTCATAAGGCTAGTTAGCAGCATGATGAGTGGATTTAGGTACGAGGATTCTAAGTGAAATAAGTCACACAGAAAAAGACACTTATCCTAAGATATCGCTTAGAGAGTGAAAGTCAAAATCGCTACACTTGAACTGAATTACAAAACAGAACAGAGTCACACCTTTAGAAGACACACTATGGCTGATAAACGGGAAAGGTGAGGTGGGGTGATGCATAAAAAAAGGGTTTGAAATTAGCTCAAAGACCGCTCCATAAGCCAAATATGTAATACACAAGGCCTACTCCCTGCTCAGTGAACTGGACTCAACACCCCCTAGTCACTGCACAAGAATATATCTGACTAGTAAGAATCTGAAAACCTATGTATCGATATCTCTCTGCAAGTGAATCAAGAGGGTGTAAAGCGGCATAAACACAGCAGGGAAAAGCAGCCGAGCCCCATTCTAAACATAAATTACTTTTAATAACCCACAAAACAAAGACAGTGAAAGAGAGAGAAATTCTTACAAAATCCGTCCAGGGTCTCTGATGCAACCTGGATTGACCATATCTAGACCCACAGCTGGATGAGACATAAGGCTGGACACTCTTGGGGCTGAGAGGATTGGTGAGGTTGGGTGAGCAAACGCACATACTTTAAAGTAACCCCGCGGGGTCCTCACACCATGGGTCTCAAATCTCCAGGTACAAGGGCATCTTCCTACATCAAAACATGCATGGGAAACCCAGAAGATGGTACGCCGTGAGATCGGCAAAGGTTTCTAAAACGCAACTCATTTCTCCTCTCCTTGTGCTCGAGTTCGCCATTCCAGCCGCTTGACTAACCATCTCCCTACTTGGAGAATCAGCACCTTTAACCTCCTGTTTCATACAGGTTGCAATTTGTCCTGAGGATGAACGGGAAGACGGGGAACCAACGAGAGACTAGCCCTAGGTGTTGGGACAGGCACAGGTCACTCCATTTTCCCATCAGGAAGAAGAATGAACCACAGGCTCAGCCTGCCCCGCAGAACCAAAATAGGGCCTGAAGCAATCCTGCGCTTTTGCGGCCAGCTCCCAAAAAAGCGAGTAGACAAATGGAGCTCAGGGGCACTGCAATTCACAAACGTGCAGAGTTATAAATGATAACTCTCGTCCACAAATATATTGAGGGAAGGCAACGAAGAGGATTTGAAAGCAAGGCAGATTTGCAGGAAACAGATTTCAGGAGGTAGATTCGACTCGCCTTTAAAGCACATGAAAAGCGGCAAAACGTCGACAATGATGCCCTTGGCCAAAAAGGGCGTATGCGTTTTTTCCTGAATATATTCATGAAAAAACGCATACGCCCTTTTTGGCCAACCAAGCAAGCCGGAAGGGCAAATCAGCGCTACAAAGAAGTCTCGCTTGCCCTCGGTCAAAAGGGCCATGCTGAAAAAAGTGTAAAAACCAGAAAAACAGTACAGACCATGGAGACATAGGAGCCTTGCTACACTGATGGGAGGGATGTAAATTGCCAACAGGCACTCTGGAGAAGTGTACGGTGTGTCCTGAAACAAGTAATAAACACAGCTTTGAGAGCATAGGGCACTTCCACTCAAAGGCGTATAAATCGGGAAAACTAAAAATCAACAAGACACAGCCACCCCGAACTTTACGGCTGCTCTGTTTCCAAGAACCTCCACTTCGGTACACCTTCAATATCCCAGAAAGAGAAAAATGGATAAAGAAATGGTGGTACTTGGCACAATGGAATATCACTCAGCCATGAAATCAATGTCATAAGGCTAGTTAGCAGCATGATGACTGGAATTAGCGACGATGTTTCTAAGTGAAATAAGTCACACAGAAAGGGACACTTATCCTAAGATATCGCTTATAGAGGGAATGTCAAAATCGCTACACTTGAACTGAATTACAAAACAGAACAGAGTCACAGCTTTAGAAGGCACACTATGGCTGCTTAACGGGAAAGGTGAGGTGGGGTGATGCATAAAACAAGGGTTTGAAATTAGCTCAGAGACCGCTCCATAAGCCAAATATGTAATAGACAAGGCCTACTCCCTGCTCAGTGAACTGGACTCAACACCCCCTATTCACCGCACAAGAATATATCTGACTAGTAAGAATCTGAAAACCTATGTATCGATATCTCTCTGCAAGTGAATCAAGAGGGTGTAAAGCGGCATAAACACAGCAGGGAAAAGCAGCCGAGCCCCATTCTAAACATAAATTACTTTTAATAACCCACAAAACAAAGACAGTGAAAGAGAGAGAAATTCTTACAAAATCCGTCCAGGGTCTCTGATGCAACCTGGATTGACCATATCTAGACCCACACCTGGATGAGACATAAGGCTGGACACTCTTGGGGCTGAGAGGATTGGTGAGGTTGGGTGAGCAAACGCACATACTTTAAAGTAACCCCGCGGGGTCCTCACCACATGGGTCTCAAATCTCCAGGTACAAGGGCATCTTCCTACATCAAAACATGCATGGGAAACCCAGAAGATGGTACGCCGTGAGATTGGGAAAGGTTTCTAAAACGCAACTTATTTCTCCTCTCCTTGTGCTCGAGTTCGCCATTCCAGCCGCTTGACTAAACATCTCCCTACTTGGAGAATCAGCACCTTTAACCTCCTGTTTCATATAGGTTGCAATTTGTCCTGAGGATGAACGGGAAGACGGGAAACCAACGAGAGACTAGCCCTAGGTTTTGGGACAGGCACAGGTCACTCCATTTTCCCATCAGGAAGAAGAATGAACCACAGGCTCAGCCTGCCCCCCAGAACCAAAATAGGGCCTGAAGCAATCCTCCGCTTTTGCGGCCAGCTCCAAAAAAAGCGAGTAGACAAATGGAGATCAGGGGCACTGCAATTCACAAACGTGCAGAGTTATAAATGATAACTCTCGTCCACAAATATATTGAGGGAAGGCAATGAAGAGGATTTGAAAGCAAGGCAGATTTACAGGAAACAGATTTCAGGAGGTAGATTCGACTCGCTTTAAAGCACATGAAAATCGGCAAAACGTCGACAATGATGCCCTTGGCCAAAAAGGGCGTATGCGTTTTTTCCTGAATATATTCAGGAAAAAACGCATACGCCCTTTTTGGCTAACCAAGCAAGCCGGAAGGGCAAATCAGGCTACAAAGAAGTCTCGCTTGCCCTCGGTCAAAAGGGCCATGCTGAAAAATGTGTAAAAACCAGAAAAGCAGGACAGGCCATGGAGACATGGGAGCCTTGCTACGCTGATGGGCGGGATGTAAATTGCCAGCAGGCACTCTGGAGAAGTGTACGGTGTGTCTGACACAAGTAATAAACACAGCTTAGAGAGCATAGGGCACTTCCACTCATGGGAGTATAAATTGGGAAAACTAAAAATCAACAAGACACAGGCACCTCAAACTTTACGGCTGCTCTGTTTCCAAGAACCTCCACTTCGGTACACCTTCAATATCCCAGGAAAGAGAAAAATGGATAAAGAAATGGTGGTACTTGGCACAATGGAATATCCCTCAGCCATGAAATCAATGTCATAAGGCTAGTTAGCAGCATGATGAGTGGAATTAGCGACGATGATTCTAAGTGAAATAAGTCACACAGAAAGGGACACTTATCCTAAGATATCGCTTATAGAGGGAATGTCAAAATCGCTACACTTGAACTGAATTACAAAACAGAACAGAGTCACAGCTTTAGAAGGCACACTATGGCTGCTTAACGGGAAAGGTGAGGTGGGGTGATGCATAAAACAAGGGTTTGAAATTAGCTCAGAGACCGCTCCATAAGCCAAATATGTAATAGACAAGGCCTACTCCCTGCTCAGTGAACTGGACTCAACACCCCCTATTCACCGCACAAGAATATATCTGACTAGTAAGAATCTGAAAACCTATGTATCGATATCTCTCTGCAAGTGAATCAAGAGGGTGTAAAGCGGCATAAACACAGCAGGGAAAAGCAGCCGAGCCCCATTCTAAACATAAATTACTTTTAATAACCCACAAAGCAAAGAAAGTGAAAGAGAGAGAAATTCTTACAAAATCCGTCCAGGGTCTCTGATGCAACCTGGATTGACCATATCTAGACCCACAGCTGGATGAGACATAAGGCTGGACACTCTTGGGGCTGAGAGGATTGGTGAGGTTGGGTGAGCAAACGCACATACTTTAAAGTAACCCCGCGGGGTCCTCACACCATGGGTCTCAAATCTCCAGGTACAAGGGCATCTTCCTACATCAAAACATGCATGGGAAACCCAGAAGATGGTACGCCGTGAGATCGGCAAAGGTTTCTAAAACGCAACTCATTTCTCCTCTCCTTGTGCTCGAGTTCGCCATTCCAGCCGCTTGACTAACCATCTCCCTACTTGGAGAATCAGCACCTTTAACCTCCTGTTTCATACAGGTTGCAATTTGTCCTGAGGATGAACGGGAAGACGGGGAACCAACGAGAGACTAGCCCTAGGTGTTGGGATAGGCACAGGTCACTCCATTTTCCCATCAGGAAGAAGAATGAACCACAGGCTCAGCCTGCCCCGCAGAACCAAAATAGGGCCTGAAGCAATCCTGCGCTTTTGCGGCCAGCTCCCAAAAAAGCGAGTAGACAAATGGAGCTCAGGGGCACTGCAATTCACAAACGTGCAGAGTTATAAATGATAACTCTCGTCCACAAATATATTGAGGGAAGGCAACGAAGAGGATTTGAAAGCAAGGCAGATTTGCAGGAAACAGATTTCAGGAGGTAGATTCGACTCGCCTTTAAAGCACATGAAAAGCGGCAAAACGTCGACAATGATGCCCTTGGCCAAAAAGGGCCTATGCGTTTTTTCCTGAATATATTCAGGAAAAAACGCATACGCCCTTTTTGGCCAACCAAGCAAGCCGGAAGGGCAAATCAGCGCTACAAAGAAGTCTCGCTTGCCCTCGGTCAAAAGGGCCATGCTGAAAAAACTGTAAAAACCAGAAAAGCAGTACAGACCATGGAGACATAGGAGCCTTGCTACACTGATGGGAGGGATGTAAATTGCCAACAGGCACTCTGGAGAAGTGTACGGTGTGTCCTGAAACAAGTAATAAACACAGCTGAGAGAGCATAGGGCACTTCCACTCAAAGGCGTATAAATCGGGAAAACTAAAAATCAACAAGACACAGCCACCCCGAACTTTATGGCTGCTCTGTTTCCAAGAACCTCCACTTCGGTACACCTTTAATATCCCAGAAAGAGAAAAATGGATAAAGAAATGGTGGTACTTGGCACAATGGAATATCCCTCAGCCATGAAATCAATGTCATAAGGCTAGTTAGCAGCATGATGAGTGGATTTAGGTACGAGGATTCTAAGTGAAATAAGTCACACAGAAAAAGACACTTATCCTAAGATATCGCTTATACAGGGAATGTCAAAATCGCTACACTTGAACTGAATTACAAAACAGAACAGAGTCACAGCTTTAGAAGGCACACTATGGCTGCTTAACGGGAAAGGTGAGGTGGGGTGATGCATAAAACAAGGGTTTGAAATTAGCTCAGAGACCGCTCCATAAGCCAAATATGTAATAGACAAGGCCTACTCCCTGCTCAGTGAACTGGACTCAACACCCCCTATTCACCGCACAAGAATATATCTGACTAGTAAGAATCTGAAAACCTATGTATCGATATCTCTCTGCAAGTGAATCAAGAGGGTGTAAAGCGGCATAAACACAGCAGGGAAAAGCAGCCGAGCCCCATTCTAAACATAAATTACTTTTAATAACCCACAAAGCAAAGAAAGTGAAAGAGAGAGAAATTCTTACAAAATCCGTCCAGGGTCTCTGATGCAACCTGGATTGACCATATCTAGACCCACAGCTGGATGAGACATAAGGCTGGACACTCTTGGGGCTGAGAGGATTGGTGAGGTTGGGTGAGCAAACGCACATACTTTAAAGTAACCCCGCGGGGTCCTCACACCATGGGTCTCAAATCTCCAGGTACAAGGGCATCTTCCTACATCAAAACATGCATGGGAAACCCAGAAGATGGTACGCCGTGAGATCGGCAAAGGTTTCTAAAACGCAACTCATTTCTCCTATCCTTGTGCTCGAGTTCGCCATTCCAGCCGCTTGACTAACCATCTCCCTACTTGGAGAATCAGCACCTTTAACCTCCTGTTTCATACAGGTTGCAATTTGTCCTGAGGATGAACGGGAAGACGGGGAACCAACGAGAGACTAGCCCTAGGTGTTGGGATAGGCACAGGTCACTCCATTTTCCCATCAGGAAGAAGAATGAACCACAGGCTCAGCCTGCCCCGCAGAACCAAAATAGGGCCTGAAGCAATCCTGCGCTTTTGCGGCCAGCTCCCAAAAAAGCGAGTAGACAAATGGAGCTCAGGGGCACTGCAATTCACAAACGTGCAGAGTTATAAATGATAACTCTCGTCCACAAATATATTGAGGGAAGGCAACGAAGAGGATTTGAAAGCAAGGCAGATTTGCAGGAAACAGATTTCAGGAGGTAGATTCGACTCGCCTTTAAAGCACATGAAAAGCGGCAAAACGTCGACAATGATGCCCTTGGCCAAAAAGGGCCTATGCGTTTTTTCCTGAATATATTCAGGAAAAAACGCATACGCCCTTTTTGGCCAACCAAGCAAGCCGGAAGGGCAAATCAGCGCTACAAAGAAGTCTCGCTTGCCCTCGGTCAAAAGGGCCATGCTGAAAAAACTGTAAAAACCAGAAAAGCAGTACAGACCATGGAGACATAGGAGCCTTGCTACACTGATGGGAGGGATGTAAATTGCCAACAGGCACTCTGGAGAAGTGTACGGTGTGTCCTGAAACAAGTAATAAACACAGCTGAGAGAGCATAGGGCACTTCCACTCAAAGGCGTATAAATCGGGAAAACTAAAAATCAACAAGACACAGCCACCCCGAACTTTACGGCTGCTCTGTTTCCAAGAACCTCCACTTCGGTACACCTTTAATATCCCAGAAAGAGAAAAATGGATAAAGAAATGGTGGTACTTGGCACAATGGAATATCCCTCAGCCATGAAATCAATGTCATAAGGCTAGTTAGCAGCATGATGAGTGGATTTAGGTACGAGGATTCTAAGTGAAATAAGTCACACAGAAAAAGACACTTATCCTAAGATATCGCTTAGAGAGTGAAAGTCAAAATCGCTACACTTGAACTGAATTACAAAACAGAACAGAGTCACAGCTTTAGAAGGCACACTATGGCTGCTTAACGGGAAAGGTGAGGTGGGGTGATGCATAAAACAAGGGTTTGAAATTAGCTCAGAGACTGCTCCATAAGCCAAATATGTAATAGACAAGGCCTACTCCCTGCTCAGTGAACTGGACTCAACACCCCCTAGTCACCGCACAAGAATATATCTGACTAGTAAGAATCTGAAAACCTATGTATCGATATCTCTCTGCAAGTGAATCAAGAGGGTGTAAAGCGGCATAAACACAGCAGGGAAAAGCAGCCGAGCCCCATTCTAAACATAAATTACTTTTAATAACCCACAAAACAAAGACAGTGAAAGAGAGAGAAATTCTTACAAAATCCGTCCAGGGTCTCTGATGCAACCTGGATTGACCATATCTAGACCCACACCTGGATGAGACATAAGGCTGGACACTCTTGGGGCTGAGAGGATTGGTGAGGTTGGGTGAGCAAACGCACATACTTTAAAGTAACCCCGCGGGGTCCTCACCACATGGGTCTCAAATCTCCAGGTACAAGGGCATCTTCCTACATCAAAACATGCATGGGAAACCCAGAAGATGGTACGCCGTGAGATTGGGAAAGGTTTCTAAAACGCAACTTATTTCTCCTCTCCTTGTGCTCGAGTTCGCCATTCCAGCCGCTTGACTAAACATCTCCCTACTTGGAGAATCAGCACCTTTAACCTCCTGTTTCATATAGGTTGCAATTTGTCCTGAGGATGAACGGGAAGACGGGAAACCAACGAGAGACTAGCCCTAGGTTTTGGGACAGGCACAGGTCACTCCATTTTCCCATCAGGAAGAAGAATGAACCACAGGCTCAGCCTGCCCCCCAGAACCAAAATAGGGCCTGAAGCAATCCTCCGCTTTTGCGGCCAGCTCCAAAAAAAGCGAGTAGACAAATGGAGATCAGGGGCACTGCAATTCACAAACGTGCAGAGTTATAAATGATAACTCTCGTCCACAAATATATTGAGGGAAGGCAATGAAGAGGATTTGAAAGCAAGGCAGATTTACAGGAAACAGATTTCAGGAGGTAGATTCGACTCGCTTTAAAGCACATGAAAATCGGCAAAACGTCGACAATGATGCCCTTGGCCAAAAAGGGCGTATGCGTTTTTTCCTGAATATATTCAGGAAAAAACGCATACGCCCTTTTTGGCTAACCAAGCAAGCCGGAAGGGCAAATCAGGCTACAAAGAAGTCTCGCTTGCCCTCGGTCAAAAGGGCCATGCTGAAAAATGTGTAAAAACCAGAAAAGCAGGACAGGCCATGGAGACATGGGAGCCTTGCTACGCTGATGGGCGGGATGTAAATTGCCAGCAGGCACTCTGGAGAAGTGTACGGTGTGTCTGACACAAGTAATAAACACAGCTTAGAGAGCATAGGGCACTTCCACTCATGGGAGTATAAATTGGGAAAACTAAAAATCAACAAGACACAGGCAACCCAAACTTTACGGCTGCTCTGTTTCCAAGAACCTCCACTTCGGTACACCTTCAATATCCCAGGAAAGAGAAAAATGGATAAAGAAATGGTGGTACTTGGCACAATGGAATATCCCTCAGCCATGAAATCAATGTCATAAGGCTAGTTAGCAGCATGATGAGTGGAATTAGCGACGATGATTCTAAGTGAAATAAGTCACACAGAAAGGGACACTTATCCTAAGATATCGCTTATAGAGGGAATGTCAAAATCGCTACACTTGAACTGAATTACAAAACAGAACAGAGTCACAGCTTTAGAAGGCACACTATGGCTGCTTAACGGGAAAGGTGAGGTGGGGTGATGCATAAAACAAGGGTTTGAAATTAGCTCAGAGACCGCTCCATAAGCCAAATATGTAATAGACAAGGCCTACTCCCTGCTCAGTGAACTGGACTCAACACCCCCTATTCACCGCACAAGAATATATCTGACTAGTAAGAATCTGAAAACCTATGTATCGATATCTCTCTGCAAGTGAATCAAGAGGGTGTAAAGCGGCATAAACACAGCAGGGAAAAGCAGCCGAGCCCCATTCTAAACATAAATTACTTTTAATAACCCACAAAGCAAAGAAAGTGAAAGAGAGAGAAATTCTTACAAAATCCGTCCAGGGTCTCTGATGCAACCTGGATTGACCATATCTAGACCCACAGCTGGATGAGACATAAGGCTGGACACTCTTGGGGCTGAGAGGATTGGTGAGGTTGGGTGAGCAAACGCACATACTTTAAAGTAACCCCGCGGGGTCCTCACACCATGGGTCTCAAATCTCCAGGTACAAGGGCATCTTCCTACATCAAAACATGCATGGGAAACCCAGAAGATGGTACGCCGTGAGATCGGCAAAGGTTTCTAAAACGCAACTCATTTCTCCTCTCCTTGTGCTCGAGTTCGCCATTCCAGCCGCTTGACTAACCATCTCCCTACTTGGAGAATCAGCACCTTTAACCTCCTGTTTCATACAGGTTGCAATTTGTCCTGAGGATGAACGGGAAGACGGGGAACCAACGAGAGACTAGCCCTAGGTGTTGGGATAGGCACAGGTCACTCCATTTTCCCATCAGGAAGAAGAATGAACCACAGGCTCAGCCTGCCCCGCAGAACCAAAATAGGGCCTGAAGCAATCCTGCGCTTTTGCGGCCAGCTCCCAAAAAAGCGAGTAGACAAATGGAGCTCAGGGGCACTGCAATTCACAAACATGCAGAGTTATAAATGATAACTCTCGTCCACAAATATATTGAGGGAAGGCAACGAAGAGGATTTGAAAGCAAGGCAGATTTGCAGGAAACAGATTTCAGGAGGTAGATTCGACTCGCCTTTAAAGCACATGAAAAGCGGCAAAACGTCGACAATGATGCCCTTGGCCAAAAAGGGCCTATGCGTTTTTTCCTGAATATATTCAGGAAAAAACGCATACGCCCTTTTTGGCCAACCAAGCAAGCCGGAAGGGCAAATCAGCGCTACAAAGAAGTCTCGCTTGCCCTCGGTCAAAAGGGCCATGCTGAAAAAACTGTAAAAACCAGAAAAGCAGTACAGACCATGGAGACATAGGAGCCTTGCTACACTGATGGGAGGGATGTAAATTGCCAACAGGCACTCTGGAGAAGTGTACGGTGTGTCCTGAAACAAGTAATAAACACAGCTGAGAGAGCATAGGGCACTTCCACTCAAAGGCGTATAAATCGGGAAAACTAAAAATCAACAAGACACAGCCACCCCGAACTTTACGGCTGCTCTGTTTCCAAGAACCTCCACTTCGGTACACCTTTAATATCCCAGAAAGAGAAAAATGGATAAAGAAATGGTGGTACTTGGCACAATGGAATATCCCTCAGCCATGAAATCAATGTCATAAGGCTAGTTAGCAGCATGATGAGTGGATTTAGGTACGAGGATTCTAAGTGAAATAAGTCACACAGAAAAAGACACTTATCCTAAGATATCGCTTAGAGAGTGAAAGTCAAAATCGCTACACTTGAACTGAATTACAAAACAGAACAGAGTCACACCTTTAGAAGACACACTATGGCTGATAAACGGGAAAGGTGAGGTGGGGTGATGCATAAAAAAAGGGTTTGAAATTAGCTCAAAGACCGCTCCATAAGCCAAATATGTAATAGACAAGGCCTACTCCCTGCTCAGTGAACTGGACTCAACACCCCCTAGTCACTGCACAAGAATATATCTGACTAGTAAGAATCTGAAAACCTATGTATCGATATCTCTCTGCAAGTGAATCAAGAGGGTGTAAAGCGGCATAAACACAGCAGGGAAAAGCAGCCGAGCCCCATTCTAAACATAAATTACTTTTAATAACCCACAAAACAAAGACAGTGAAAGAGAGAGAAATTCTTACAAAATCCGTCCAGGGTCTCTGATGCAACCTGGATTGACCATATCTAGACCCACAGCTGGATGAGACATAAGGCTGGACACTCTTGGGGCTGAGAGGATTGGTGAGGTTGGGTGAGCAAACGCACATACTTTAAAGTAACCCCGCGGGGTCCTCACACCATGGGTCTCAAATCTCCAGGTACAAGGGCATCTTCCTACATCAAAACATGCATGGGAAACCCAGAAGATGGTACGCCGTGAGATCGGCAAAGGTTTCTAAAACGCAACTCATTTCTCCTCTCCTTGTGCTCGAGTTCGCCATTCCAGCCGCTTGACTAACCATCTCCCTACTTGGAGAATCAGCACCTTTAACCTCCTGTTTCATACAGGTTGCAATTTGTCCTGAGGATGAACGGGAAGACGGGGAACCAACGAGAGACTAGCCCTAGGTGTTGGGACAGGCACAGGTCACTCCATTTTCCCATCAGGAAGAAGAATGAACCACAGGCTCAGCCTGCCCCGCAGAACCAAAATAGGGCCTGAAGCAATCCTGCGCTTTTGCGGCCAGCTCCCAAAAAAGCGAGGAGACAAATGGAGCTCAGGGGCACTGCAATTCACAAACGTGCAGAGTTATAAATGATAACTCTCGTCCACAAATATATTGAGGGAAGGCAACGAAGAGGATTTGAAAGCAAGGCAGATTTGCAGGAAACAGATTTCAGGAGGTAGATTCGACTCGCCTTTAAAGCACATGAAAAGCGGCAAAACGTCGACAATGATGCCCTTGGCCAAAAAGGGCGTATGCGTTTTTTCCTGAATATATTCAGGAAAAAACGCATACGCCCTTTTTGGCCAACCAAGCAAGCCGGAAGGGCAAATCAGCGCTACAAAGAAGTCTCGCTTGCCCTCGGTCAAAAGGGCCATGCTGAAAAAAGTGTAAAAACCAGAAAAACAGTACAGACCATGGAGACATAGGAGCCTTGCTACACTGATGGGAGGGATGTAAATTGCCAACAGGCACTCTGGAGAAGTGTACGGTGTGTCCTGAAACAAGTAATAAACACAGCTTTGAGAGCATAGGGCACTTCCACTCAAAGGCGTATAAATCGGGAAAACTAAAAATCAACAAGACACAGCCACCCCGAACTTTACGGCTGCTCTGTTTCCAAGAACCTCCACTTCGGTACACCTTCAATATCCCAGAAAGAGAAAAATGGATAAAGAAATGGTGGTACTTGGCACAATGGAATATCACTCAGCCATGAAATCAATGTCATAAGGCTAGTTAGCAGCATGATGACTGGAATTAGCGACGATGTTTCTAAGTGAAATAAGTCACACAGAAAGGGACACTTATCCTAAGATATCGCTTATAGAGGGAATGTCAAAATCGCTACACTTGAACTGAATTACAAAACAGAACAGAGTCACAGCTTTAGAAGGCACACTATGGCTGCTTAACGGGAAAGGTGAGGTGGGGTGATGCATAAAACAAGGGTTTGAAATTAGCTCAGAGACCGCTCCATAAGCCAAATATGTAATAGACAAGGCCTACTCCCTGCTCAGTGAACTGGACTCAACACCCCCTATTCACCGCACAAGAATATATCTGACTAGTAAGAATCTGAAAACCTATGTATCGATATCTCTCTGCAAGTGAATCAAGAGGGTGTAAAGCGGCATAAACACAGCAGGGAAAAGCAGCCGAGCCCCATTCTAAACATAAATTACTTTTAATAACCCACAAAACAAAGACAGTGAAAGAGAGAGAAATTCTTACAAAATCCGTCCAGGGTCTCTGATGCAACCTGGATTGACCATATCTAGACCCACACCTGGATGAGACATAAGGCTGGACACTCTTGGGGCTGAGAGGATTGGTGAGGTTGGGTGAGCAAACGCACATACTTTAAAGTAACCCCGCGGGGTCCTCACCACATGGGTCTCAAATCTCCAGGTACAAGGGCATCTTCCTACATCAAAACATGCATGGGAAACCCAGAAGATGGTACGCCGTGAGATTGGGAAAGGTTTCTAAAACGCAACTTATTTCTCCTCTCCTTGTGCTCGAGTTCGCCATTCCAGCCGCTTGACTAAACATCTCCCTACTTGGAGAATCAGCACCTTTAACCTCCTGTTTCATATAGGTTGCAATTTGTCCTGAGGATGAACGGGAAGACGGGAAACCAACGAGAGACTAGCCCTAGGTTTTGGGACAGGCACAGGTCACTCCATTTTCCCATCAGGAAGAAGAATGAACCACAGGCTCAGCCTGCCCCCCAGAACCAAAATAGGGCCTGAAGCAATCCTCCGCTTTTGCGGCCAGCTCCAAAAAAAGCGAGTAGACAAATGGAGATCAGGGGCACTGCAATTCACAAACGTGCAGAGTTATAAATGATAACTCTCGTCCACAAATATATTGAGGGAAGGCAATGAAGAGGATTTGAAAGCAAGGCAGATTTACAGGAAACAGATTTCAGGAGGTAGATTCGACTCGCTTTAAAGCACATGAAAATCGGCAAAACGTCGACAATGATGCCCTTGGCCAAAAAGGGCGTATGCGTTTTTTCCTGAATATATTCAGGAAAAAACGCATACGCCCTTTTTGGCTAACCAAGCAAGCCGGAAGGGCAAATCAGGCTACAAAGAAGTCTCGCTTGCCCTCGGTCAAAAGGGCCATGCTGAAAAATGTGTAAAAACCAGAAAAGCAGGACAGGCCATGGAGACATGGGAGCCTTGCTACGCTGATGGGCGGGATGTAAATTGCCAGCAGGCACTCTGGAGAAGTGTACGGTGTGTCTGACACAAGTAATAAACACAGCTTAGAGAGCATAGGGCACTTCCACTCATGGGAGTATAAATTGGGAAAACTAAAAATCAACAAGACACAGGCACCCCAAACTTTACGGCTGCTCTGTTTCCAAGAACCTCCACTTCGGTACACCTTCAATATCCCAGAAAGAGAAAAATGGATAAAGAAATGGTGGTACTTGGCACAATGGAATATCCCTCAGCCATGAAATCAATGTCATAAGGCTAGTTAGCAGCATGATGAGTGGAATTAGCGACGATGATTCTAAGTGAAATAAGTCACACAGAAAGGGACACTTATCCTAAGATATCGCTTATAGAGGGAATGTCAAAATCGCTACACTTGAACTGAATTACAAAACAGAACAGAGTCACAGCTTTAGAAGGCACACCATGGCTGCTTAACGGGAAAGGTGAGGTGGGGTGATGCATAAAACAAGGGTTTGAAATTAGCTCAGAGACCGCTCCATAAGCCAAATATGTAATAGACAAGGCCTACTCCCTGCTCAGTGAACTGGACTCAACACCCCCTATTCACCGCACAAGAATATATCTGACTAGTAAGAATCTGAAAACCTATGTATCGATATCTCTCTGCAAGTGAATCAAGAGGGTGTAAAGCGGCATAAACACAGCAGGGAAAAGCAGCCGAGCCCCATTCTAAACATAAATTACTTTTAATAACCCACAAAACAAAGACAGTGAAAGAGAGAGAAATTCTTACAAAATCCGTCCAGGGTCTCTGATGCAACCTGGATTGACCATATCTAGACCCACAGCTGGATGAGACATAAGGCTGGACACTCTTGGGGCTGAGAGGATTGGTGAGGTTGGGTGAGCAAACGCACATACTTTAAAGTAACCCCGCGGGTCCTCACCCCATGGGTCTCAAATCTCCAGGTACAAGGGCATCTTCCTACATCAAAACATGCATGGGAAACCCAGAAGATGGTACGCCGTGAGATCGGCAAAGTTTTCTAAAACGCAACTCATTTCTCCTCTCCTTGTGCTCGAGTTCGCCATTCCAGCCGCTTGACTAACCATCTCCCTACTTGGAGAATCAACACCGTTAACCTCCTGTTTCATACAGGTTGCAATTTGTCCTGAGGATGAACGGGAAGACGGGGAACCAACGAGAGACTAGCCCTAGGTGTTGGGATAGGCACAGGTTACTCCATTTTCCCATCAGGAAGAAGAATGAACCACAGGCTCAGCCTGCCCCCCAGAACCAAACTAGGGCGTGAAGAAATCCTGCGCTTTTGCGGCCAGCTACCAAAAAAGCGAGTAGACAAATGGAGCTCAGGGGCACTGCAATTCACAAACGTGCAGAGTTATAAATGATAACTCTCGTCCACAAATATATTGAGGGAAGGCAACGAAGAGGATTTGAAAGCAAGGCAGATTTGCAGGAAAAAGATTTCAGGAGGTAGATTCGACTCGCCTTTAAAGCACATGAAAAGCGGCAAAACGTTGACAATGATGCCCTTGGCCAAAAAGGGCGTATGCGTTTTTTCCTGAATATATTCAGGAAAAAACGCATACGCCCTTTTTGGCCAACCAAGCAAGCCGGAAGGGCAAATCAGCGCTACAAAGAAGTCTCGCTTGCCCTCGGTCAAAAGGGCCATGTTGAAAAAAGTGTAAAAACCAGAAAAGCAGAACAGGCCATGGAGACATGCGAGCCTTGCTACGCTGATGGGAGGGATGTAAATTGCCGACAGGCACTCTGGAGAAGTGTACGGTGTGTCCTGAAACAAGTAATAAACACAGCTTAGAGAGCATAGGGCACGTCCACTCATAGGCGTATAAATCGGGAAAACTAAAAATGAAAAAGACACAGGCAACCCAAACTTTACGGCTGCTCTGTTTCCAAGAACCTCCACTTTGGTACACCTTCAATATCCCAGGAAAGAGAAAAATGGATAAAGAAATGGTGGTACTTGGCACAATGGAATATCACTCAGCCATGAAATCAACGTCATAAGGCTAGTTAGCAGCATGATGAGTGGATTTAGGTACGAGGATTCTAAGTGAAATAAGTCACACAGAAAAAGACACTTATCCTAAGATATCGCTTAGAGAGTGAAAGTCAAAATCGCTACACTTGAACTGAATTACAAAACAGAACAGAGTCACACCTTTAGAAGACACACTATGGCTGATAAACGGGAAAGGTGAGGTGGGGTGATGCATAAAAAAAGGGTTTGAAATTAGCTCAAAGACCGCTCCATAAGCCAAATATGTAATACACAAGGCCTACTCCCTGCTCAGTGAACTGGACTCAACACCCCCTAGTCACTGCACAAGAATATATCTGACTAGTAAGAATCTGAAAACCTATGTATCGATATCTCTCTGCAAGTGAATCAAGAGGGTGTAAAGCGGCATAAACACAGCAGGGAAAAGCAGCCGAGCCCCATTCTAAACATAAATTACTTTTAATAACCCACAAAACAAAGACAGTGAAAGAGAGAGAAATTCTTACAAAATCCGTCCAGGGTCTCTGATGCAACCTGGATTGACCATATCTAGACCCACAGCTGGATGAGACATAAGGCTGGACACTCTTGGGGCTGAGAGGATTGGTGAGGTTGGGTGAGCAAACGCACATACTTTAAAGTAACCCCGCGGGGTCCTCACACCATGGGTCTCAAATCTCCAGGTACAAGGGCATCTTCCTACATCAAAACATGCATGGGAAACCCAGAAGATGGTACGCCGTGAGATCGGCAAAGGTTTCTAAAACGCAACTCATTTCTCCTCTCCTTGTGCTCGAGTTCGCCATTCCAGCCGCTTGACTAACCATCTCCCTACTTGGAGAATCAGCACCTTTAACCTCCTGTTTCATACAGGTTGCAATTTGTCCTGAGGATGAACGGGAAGACGGGGAACCAACGAGAGACTAGCCCTAGGTGTTGGGACAGGCACAGGTCACTCCATTTTCCCATCAGGAAGAAGAATGAACCACAGGCTCAGCCTGCCCCGCAGAACCAAAATAGGGCCTGAAGCAATCCTGCGCTTTTGCGGCCAGCTCCCAAAAAAGCGAGGAGACAAATGGAGCTCAGGGGCACTGCAATTCACAAACGTGCAGAGTTATAAATGATAACTCTCGTCCACAAATATATTGAGGGAAGGCAACGAAGAGGATTTGAAAGCAAGGCAGATTTGCAGGAAACAGATTTCAGGAGGTAGATTCGACTCGCCTTTAAAGCACATGAAAAGCGGCAAAACGTCGACAATGATGCCCTTGGCCAAAAAGGGCGTATGCGTTTTTTCCTGAATATATTCAGGAAAAAACGCATACGCCCTTTTTGGCCAACCAAGCAAGCCGGAAGGGCAAATCAGCGCTACAAAGAAGTCTCGCTTGCCCTCGGTCAAAAGGGCCATGCTGAAAAAAGTGTAAAAACCAGAAAAACAGTACAGACCATGGAGACATAGGAGCCTTGCTACACTGATGGGAGGGATGTAAATTGCCAACAGGCACTCTGGAGAAGTGTACGGTGTGTCCTGAAACAAGTAATAAACACAGCTTTGAGAGCATAGGGCACTTCCACTCAAAGGCGTATAAATCGGGAAAACTAAAAATCAACAAGACACAGCCACCCCGAACTTTACGGCTGCTCTGTTTCCAAGAACCTCCACTTCGGTACACCTTCAATATCCCAGAAAGAGAAAAATGGATAAAGAAATGGTGGTACTTGGCACAATGGAATATCACTCAGCCATGAAATCAATGTCATAAGGCTAGTTAGCAGCATGATGACTGGAATTAGCGACGATGTTTCTAAGTGAAATAAGTCACACAGAAAGGGACACTTATCCTAAGATATCGCTTATAGAGGGAATGTCAAAATCGCTACACTTGAACTGAATTACAAAACAGAACAGAGTCACAGCTTTAGAAGGCACACTATGGCTGCTTAACGGGAAAGGTGAGGTGGGGTGATGCATAAAACAAGGGTTTGAAATTAGCTCAGAGACCGCTCCATAAGCCAAATATGTAATAGACAAGGCCTACTCCCTGCTCAGTGAACTGGACTCAACACCCCCTAGTCACCGCACAAGAATATATCTGACTAGTAAGAATCTGAAAACCTATGTATCGATATCTCTCTGCAAGTGAATCAAGAGGGTGTAAAGCGGCATCAACACAGCAGGGAAAAGCAGCCGAGCCCCATTCTAAACATAAATTACTTTTAATAACCCACAAAACAAAGACAGTGAAAGAGAGAGAAATTCTTACAAAATCCGTCCAGGGTCTCTGATGCAACCTGGATTGACCATATCTAGACCCACACCTGGATGAGACATAAGGCTGGACACTCTTGGGGCTGAGAGGATTGGTGAGGTTGGGTGAGCAAACGCACATACTTTAAAGTAACCCCGCGGGGTCCTCACCCCATGGGTCTCAAATCTCCAGGTACAAGGGCATCTTCCTACATCAAAACATGCATGGGAAACCCAGAAGATGGTACGCCGTGAGATTGGGAAAGGTTTCTAAAACGCAACTTATTCTCCTCTCCTTGTGCTCGAGTTCGCCATTCCAGCCGCTTGACTAAACATCTCCCTACTTGGAGAATCAGCACCTTTAACCTCCTGTTTCATATAGGTTGCAATTTGTCCTGAGGATGAACGGGAAGACGGGAAACCAACGAGAGACTAGCCCTAGGTTTTGGGACAGGCACAGGTCACTCCATTTTCCCATCAGGAAGAAGAATGAACCACAGGCTCAGCCTGCCCCCCAGAACCAAAATAGGGCCTGAAGCAATCCTCCGCTTTTGCGGCCAGCTCCCAAAAAAGCGAGTAGACAAATGGAGATCAGGGGCACTGCAATTCACAAACGTGCAGAGTTATAAATGATAACTCTCTTCCACAAATATATTGAGGGAAGGCAATGAAGAGGATTTGAAAGCAAGGCAGATTTACAGGAAACAGATTTCAGGAGGTAGATTCGACTCGCTTTAAAGCACATGAAAAGCGGCAAAACGTCGACAATGATGCCCTTGGCCAAAAAGGGCGTATGCGTTTTTTCCTGAATATATTCAGGAAAAAACGCATACGCCCTTTTTGGCTAACCAAGCAAGCCGGAAGGGCAAATCAGGCTACAAAGAAGTCTCGCTTGCCCTCGGTCAAAAGGGCCATGCTGAAAAATGTGTAAAAACCAGAAAAGCAGGACAGGCCATGGAGACATGGGAGCCTTGCTACGCTGATGGGCGGGATGTAAATTGCCAGCAGGCACTCTGGAGAAGTGTACGGTGTGTCTGACACAAGTAATAAACACAGCTTAGAGAGCATAGGGCACTTCCACTCATGGGAGTATAAATTGGGAAAACTAAAAATCAACAAGACACAGGCACCCCAAACTTTACGGCTGCTCTGTTTCCAAGAACCTCCACTTCGGTACACCTTCAATATCCCAGGAAAGAGAAAAATGGATAAAGAAATGGTGGTACTTGGCACAATGGAATATCACTCAGCCATGAAATCAATGTCATAAGGCTAGTTAGCAGCATGATGAGTGGATTTAGTGACGATGATTCTAAGTGAAATAAGTCACACAGAAAGGGACACTTATCCTAAGATATCGCTTAGAGAGGGAATGTTAAAATCGCTACACTTGAACTGAATTACAAAACAGAACAGAGTCACACCTTTAGAAGACACACTATGGCTGCTTAACGGGAAAGGTGAGGTGGGGTGATGCATAAAACAAGGGTTTGAAATTAGCTCAGAGACCACTCCATAAGCCAAATATGTAATAGACAAGGCCTACTTCCTGCTCAGTGAACTGGACTCAACACCCCTTAGTCACTGCACCAGAATATAACTGACTAGTAGGAATCTGAAAACCTATGTATCGATATCTCTCTGCAAGTGAATCAAGAGGGTGTAAAGCGGCATAAACACAGCAGGGAAAAGCAGCCAAGCCCCATTTTAAACATAAATTACTTTAAAAAACCCACAAAACAAAGACAGTGAAAGAGAGAGAAATTCTTACAAAATCCGACCAGGGTCTCTGATGCAACCTGGATTGACCATATCTAGACCCACACCTGGATGAGACATAAGGCTGGACACTCTTGGGGCTGAGAGGATTGGTGAGGTTGGGTGAGCAAACGCACATACTTTAAAGTAACCCCGCGGGGTCCTCACCCCATGGGTCTCAAATCTCCAGGTACAAGGGCATCTTCCTACATCAAAACATGCATGGGAAACCCAGAAGATGGTACACCGTGAGATCGGCAAAGGTTTCTAAAACGCAACTCATTTCTCCTCTCCTTGTGCTCGAGTTCGCCATTCCAGCCGCTTGACTAACCATCTCCCTACTTGGAGAATCAGCACCTTTAACCTCCTGTTTCATACAGGTTGCAATTTGTCCTGAGGATGAACGGGAAGACGGGGAACCAACAAGAGACTAGCCCTAGGTGTTGGGATAGGCACAGGTCACTCCATTTTCCCATCAGGAAGAAGAATGAACCACAGGCTCAGCCTGCCCCGCAGAACCAAAATAGGGCCTGAAGCAATCCTGCGCTTTTGCGGCCAGCTCCCAAAAAAGCGAGTAGACAAATGGAGCTCAGGGGCACTGCAATTCACAAACGTGCAGAGTTATAAATGAGAACTCTCGTCCACAAATATATTGAGGGAAGGCAACGAAGAGGATTTGAAAGCAAGGCAGATTTGCAGGAAACAGATTTCAGGAGGTAGATTCGACTCGCCTTTAAAGCACATGAAAAGCGGCAAAACGTCGACAATGATGCCCTTGGCCAAAAAGGGCGTATGCGTTTTTGCCTGAATATATTCAGGAAAAAACGCATACGCCCTTTTTGGCCAACCAAGCAAGCCGGAAGGGAAATCAGCGCTACAAAGAAGTCTCGCTTGCCCTCGGTCAAAAGGGCCATGCTGAAAAAAGTGTAAAAACCAGAAAAGCAGGACAGGCCATGGAGACATGGGAGCCTTGCTACGCTGATGGGAGGGATGTAAATTGCCAACAGGCACTCTGGAGAAGTGTACGGTGTGTCATGAAACAAGTAATAAACACAGCTTAGAGAGCATAGGGCACGTCCACTCATAGGCGTATAAATCGGGAAAACTAAAAATCAAAAACTCACAGGCACCCCAAACTTTACAGCTGCTCTGTTTCCAAGAACGTCCACTTCGGTACACCTTCAATATCCCAGGAAAGAGAAAAATGGATAAAGAAATGGTGGTACTTGGCACAATGGAATATCACTCAGCCATGAAATCAACGTCATAAGGCTAGTTAGCAGCATGATGAGTGGATTTAGGTACGAGGATTCTAAGTGAAATAAGTCACACAGAAAAAGACACTTATCCTAAGATATCGCTTAGAGAGGGAATGTCAAAATCGCTACACTTGAACTGAATTACAAAACAGAACAGAGTCACACCTTTAGAAGACACACTATGGCTGATAAACGGGAAAGGTGAGGTGGGGTGATGCATAAAACAAGGGTTTGAAATTAGCTCAGAGACTGCTCCATAAGCCAAATATGTAATACACAAGGCCTACTCCCTGCTCAGTGAACTGGACTCAACACCCCCTAGTCACTGCACAAGAATATATCTGACTAGTAAGAATCTGAAAACCTATGTATCGATATCTCTCTGCAAGTGAATCAAGAGGGTGTAAAGCGGCATAACCACAGCAGGGAAAAGCAGCCGAGCCCCATTCTAAACATAAATTACTTTTAATAACCCACAAAACAAAGACAGTGAAAGAGAGAGAAATTCTTACAAAATCCGACCAGGGTCTCTGATGCAACCTGGATTGACCATATCTAGACCCACAGCTGGATGAGACATAAGGCTGGACACTCTTGGGGCTGAGAGGATTGGTGAGGTTGGGTGAGCAAATGCAGATACTTTAAAGTAACACCGCGGGGTACCCACCCCATGGGTCTCAAATCTCCAGGTACAAGGGCAACTTCCTACATCAAAACATGCATGGGAAACCCAGAAGATGGTACGCCGTGAGATTGGGAAAGGTTTCTAAAACGCACCTCATTCCTCCTCTCCTTGTGCTCGGGTTCGGCATTCCAGCCGCTTGACTAACCATCTCCCTACTTGGAGAATCAGCACCTTTAACCTTCTGTTTCGTACAGGTTGCAATTTGTCCTGGGGATGAACGGGAAGACGGGGAACCAATGAGAGACTAGCCCTAGGTGTTGGGATAGGCACAGGTCACTCCATTTTCCCATCAGGAAGAAGAATGAACCACAGGCTCAGCCTGCCCCCCAGAACCAAAATACGGCCTGAAGCAATCCTCCGCTTTTGCGGCCAGCTCCCAAAAAAGCGAGTAGACAAATGGAGATCAGGGGCACTGCAATTCACAAACGTGCAGAGTTATAAATGAGAACTCTCGTCCACAAATATATTGAGGGAAGGCAACGAAGAGGATTTGAAAGCAAGGCAGATTTACAGGAAACAGATTTCAGGAGGTAGATTCGACTCGCTTTAAAGCACATGAAAAGCGGCAAAACGTCGACAATGATGCCCTTGGCCAAAAAGGGCGTATGCGTTTTTTCCTGAATATATTCAGGAAAAAACGCATACGCCCTTTTTGGCTAACCAAGCAAGCCGGAAGGGCAAATCAGCGCTACAAAGAAGTCTCGCTTGCCCTCGGTCAAAAGGGCCATGCTGAAAAATGTGTAAAAACCAGAAAAGCAGGAAAGGCCATGGAGACATGGGAGCCTTGCTACGCTGATGGGCGGGATGTAAATTGCCAGCAGGTACTCTGGAGAAGTGTACGGTGTGTCGTGACACAAGTAATAAACACAGCTTAGAGAGCATAGGGCACTTCCACTCATGGGAGTATAAATTGGGAAACCTAAAAATCAACAAGACACAGCCACCCCAAACTTTACGGCTGCTCTGTTTCCAAGAACCTCCACTTCGGTACACCTTCAATATCCCAGGAAAGAGAAAAATGGATAAAGAAATGGTGGTACTTGGCACAATGGAATATCACTCAGCCATGAAATCAATGTCATAAGGCTAGTTAGCAGCATGATCAGTGGATTTAGTGACGATGATTCTAAGTGAAATAAGTCACACAGAAAGGGCCACTTATCCTAAGATATCGCTTAGAGAGGGAATGTTAAAATCGCTACACTTGAACTGAATTACAAAACAGAACAGAGTCACACCTTTAGAAGACACACTATGGCTGCTTAACGGGAAAGGTGAGGTGGGGTGATGCATAAAACAAGGGTTTGAAATTAGCTCAGAGACCACTCCATAAGCCAAATATGTAATAGACAAGGCCTACTCCCTGCTCAGTGAACTGGACTCAACACCCCTTAGTCACCGCACCAGAATATAACTGACTAGTAGGAATCTGAAAACCTATGTATCGTTATCTCTCTGCAAGTGAATCAAGAGGGTGTAAAGCGGCATAAACACAGCAGAGAAAAGCAGCCAAGCCCCATTCTAAACATAAATTACTTTAAAAAACCCACAAAACAAAGACAGTGAAAGAGAGAGAAATTCTTACAAAATCCGTTCAGGGTCTCTGACGCAACCTGGATTGACCATGTCTAGACCCACAGCTGGATGAGACATAAGGCTGGACACTCTTGGGGCTGAGAGGATTGGTGAGGTTGGGTGAGCAAACGCACATACTTTAAAGTAACCCTGCGGGGTCCTCACCTCATGGGTCTCAAATCTCCAGGTACAAGGGCATCTTCCTACATCAAAACATGCATGGGAGACCCAGAAGATGGTACACCGTGAGATCGGCAATGGTTTATAAAACGCACCTCATTTCTCCTCTCCATGTGCTCCAGTTCGCCATTCCAGCCGCTTGACTAACCATCTCCCTACTTGGAGAATCAGCACCTTTAACCTCCTGTTTCATACAGGTTACAATTTGTCCTGAGGATGAACGGGAAGACGGGAAACCAACGAGAAACTAGCCCTAGGTGTTGGGACAGGCACAGGTCACTCCATTTTCCCATCAGGAAGAAGAATGAACCACAGGCTCAGCCTGCCCCCCAGAACCAAAATAGGGCCTGAAGCACTCCTGCGCATTAGCGGCCAGCTCCCAAAAAAGCGAGTAGACAAATGGAGCTCAGGGGCACTGCAATTCACAAACGTGCAGAGTTATAAATGAGAACTGTCATCCACAAATATATTGAGGGAATGCAACGAAGAGGATTTGAAAGCCAGGCAGATTTGCAGGAAACAGATTTCAGGAGGTAGAATCGACTCGCCTTTAAAGCACATGAAAAGCAGCAAAACGTTGACAATGATGCCCTTGGCCAAAAAGGGCGTATGCGTATTTTCCTGAATATATTCAGGAAAAAACGCATACGCCCTTTTTGGCCAACCAAGCAAGCCGAAAGGGGAAATCAGCGATACAAAGAAGTCTCGCTTGCCTTCGGTCAAAAGGGCCATGCTAAACAAAGTGTAAAACCAGAAATGCAGGACAGGCCATGGAGACATGGGAGCCTTGCTATGCTGATGGGCAGGATGTAAATTGCGAACAGGCACTCTGGAGAAGTGTACGGTGTGTCCTGAAACAAGTAATAAACAGAGCTTAGAGAGCATAGGGCACTTCCACTCATGGGCGTATAAATCGTGAAAACTAAAAATCAACAAGACACAGGCACCCCAAACTTTACAGCTGTTCTGTTTCCAAGAACCTCCACTTCGGTACACCTTCAATATCCCAGAAAGAGAAAAATGGATAAAGAAATGGTGGGACTTGGCACAATGGAATATCACTCAGCCATGAAATCAATGTCATAAGGCTAGTTAGCAGCATGATAAGAGGATTTAGGTCCAATGATTCTAAGTGAAATAAGTCACACAGTAAAAGACACTTATCCTAAAATATCGCTTATAGAGGGAATGTCAAAATCGCTACACATGAACTGAATTACAAAACAGAACAGAGTCACACCTTTAGAAGACACACTATGGCTGCTTAACGGGAAAGGTGAGGTGGGGTGATGCATAAAACAAGGGTTTGAAATTAGCTCAGAGACCGCTCCATAAGCCAAATATGTAATAGACAAGGCCTAATCCCTGCTCAGTGAACTGGACTCAACAACCCCTAGTCACCGCACAAGAATATACCTGACTAGTAAGAATCTGAAAACCTATGTATCGATGTCTCTCTGCAAGTGAATCAAGAGGGTGTAATGTGGCATAAACACAGCAGGGAAAAGCAGCCAAACCCCATTCTAAACATAAATTACTTTAAAAAACACACAAAACAAAGACAGTGAAAGAGAGAGAAATTCTTAAAAAATCCGGTCAGGATGTCTGATGCAACCTGGATTGACCATATCTAGACCCACAGCCTGATGAGACATAAGGCTGGACACTCTTGGGGCTGATAGGTTTGGTGAGGTTGGGTGAGCAAACGCAGATACTTTAAAGTAACACCGCGGGGTACCCACCCCATGGGTCTCAAATCTCCAGGTACAAGGGCATCTTCCTACATCAAAACATGCATGGGAAACCCAGAAGATGGTATGCCGTGAGATCGGGAAAGGTTTCTAAAACGCAACTCATTTCTCCTCTCCATGTGCTCGGGTTCGCCATTCCAGCCGCTTGACTAACCATCTCCCTACTTGGAGAATCAGCACCTTTAACCTCCTGTTATGTGCAGGTTGCAATTTGTCCTGAAGATGAACGGGAAGACGGGGAACCAACGAGAGACTAGCCCTAGGTGTTGGGACAGGCACAGGTCACTCCATTTTCCCATCAGGAAGAAGAATGAACCACAGGCTCAGCCTGCCCCCCAGAACCAAAATAGCGCCTGAAGCAATCCTGCGCATTTGCGGCCAGCTCCCAAAAAAGCGAGTAGACAAATGGAGCTCAGGGGCACTGCAATACACAAACGTGCAGAGTTATAAATGAGAACTGTCATCCACAAATGTATTGAGGGAAGGCAACGAAGAGGATTTGAAAGCAAGGCAGATTTGCAGGAAACAGATTTCAGGAGGTAGAATCGACTCGCCTTTAAAGCACATGAAAAGCGGCAAAACGTTGACAATGATGCCCTTGGAGAAAAAGGGCGTATGCGTTTTTTCCTGAATATATTCAGGAAAAAACCCATACGCCCTTTCTGGCCAACCAAGCAAGCCGGAAGGGCAAATCAGCGCTACAAAGAAGTCTCGCTTGCCCTCGGTCAAAAGGGCCATGCTGAAAAAAGTGTAAAAACCAGAAAAGCAGGACAGGCCATGGAGACATGGGAGCCTTGCTACGCTGATGGGCGGATGTAAATTGCCAACAGGCAGTTTGGAGAAGTGTACGGTGTGTCCTGAAACAAGTAATAAACACAGCTTAGACAGCATAGGGCACTTCTACTCATGGGCGTATAAATTGGGAAAACTAAAAATCAACAGGACACAGGCACCCCAAACTTTACGGCTGCTCTGTTTCCAAGAACTTCCACTTCGGTACACCTTCAATATCCCAGGAAAGAGAAAAATGGATAAAGAAATGGTGGGACTTGGCACAATGGAATATCCCTCAGCCATGAAATCAATGTCATAAGGCTAGTTAGCAGCATGATGAGTGGATTTAGGTCCAATGATTATAAGTGAAATAAGTCACACAGAAAAAGACACTTATCCTAAGATATCGCTTATAGAGCGAATGTCAAAATCGCTAAACTTGAACTGAATTAGAAAACAGAACAGAGTCACACCTTTAAAAGACACACTATGGCTGCTTAACGGGAAAGGTGAGGTGGGGTGATGCATAAAACAATGGTTTGAAATTAGCTCAGAGACCGCTCCATAAGCCAAATATGTAATAGACAAGGCCTACTCCCTGCTCAGTGAACTGGACTCAACACCCCCTAGTCACCACACAAGAATATATCTGACTAGTAAGAATCTGAAAAGCTATGTATCGATATCTCTCTGCAAGTGAATCAAGAGGGTGTAAAGGGCATAAACAAAGCAGGGAAAAGCAGCCAAGCCCCATTCTAAACATAAATTACTTAAAAACCCACAAAACAAAGACAGTGAAAGAGAGAGAAATTCTTACAAAATCCGTCCAGGGTCTCTGATTCAAACTGGATTGACCATATCTAGACCCACAGCTGGATGAGACATAAGGCTGGACACTCTTGCGGCTGAGAGGATTGGTGAGGTTGAGTGAGCAAACGCAGATACTTTAAAGTAATACCGTGGGTACCACCCCATGGGTCTCAAATCTCCAGGTACAAGGGCATCTTCCTACATCAAAACATGCATGGGAAACCCAGAAGATGGTACGCCGTGAGATTGGGAAAGGTTTCTAAAACGCACCTCATTTCTCCTCTCCTTGTGCTCGGGTTCGGCATTCCAGCTGCTTGACTAACCATCTCCCTACTTGGAGAATCACCACCTTTAACCTCCTGTTTCGTACAGGTTGCAATTTGTCCTGGGGATGAACGGGAAGACGGAGAACCAACGAGAGACTAGCCCTAAGTTTTGGGACAGGCACAGTTCACTCCATTTTCCCATCAGGAAGAAGAATGAACCACAGGCTCAGCCTGCCCCCCAGAAGCAAAATAGGGCCTGAAGCAATCCTGCGCTTTTGCGGCCAGCTCCCAAAAATGCGAGTAGACAAATGGAGCTCAGGGGCACAGCAATTCACAAATGTGCAGAGTTATAAATGAGAACTCTTGTCCACAAATATATTGAGGGAAGGCAACGAAGAGGATTTGAAAGCAAGGCAGATTTGCAGGAAACAGATTTTAGGAGGTAGATTCGATTCGCTTTAAAGCACATGAAAAGCGGCAAAACGTCGACAATGATGCCCTTGGCCAAAAAGGGCGTATGCGTTTTTTACTGAATATATTCAGGAAAAAACGCATACGCCCTTTTTGACCAACCAAGCAAGCCGGAAGTGCAAATCAGCGCTATAAAGAAGTCTCGCTTGCCCTCGGTCAAAAGGACCATGCTGAAAAATGTGTAAAAACCAGAAAAGCAGGACAGGCCATGGAGACATGGGAGCCTTGCTACGCTGATGGGCGGGATGTAAATTGCCAGCAGGCACTCTGGAGAAGTGTACGGTGTGTCCTGAAACAAGTAATAAACACAGCTTAGAGAGCATAGGGCACGTCCACTCATAGGCGTATAAATCGGGAAAACTAAAAATCAAAAAGACACAGGCACCCCAAACTTTACGGCTGCTCTGTTTCCAAGAACCTCCACTTCGGTACACCTTCAATATCCCAGGAAAGAGAAAAATGGATAAAGAAATGGTGGTACTTTGCACAATGGAATATCCCTCAGCCATGAAATCAATGTCATAAGGCTAGTTAGCAGCATGATGAGTGGATTTAGCGACGATGATTCTAAGTGAAATAAGTCACACAGAAAGGGGCCCTTATCCTAAGATATCGCTTAGAGAGGGAATGTTAAAATCGCTACACTTGAACTGAATTACAAAACAGAACAGAGTCACACCTTTAGAAGACACACTATGGCTGCTTAACGGGAAAGGTGAGGTGGGGTGATGCATAAAACAAGGGTTTGAAATTAGCTCAGAGACCGCTCCATAAGCCAAATATGTAATAGACAAGGGCTACTCCCTGCTCAGTGAACTGGACTCAACACCCCCTATTCACCGCACAAGAATATAACTGACTAGTAGGAATCTGAAAACCTATGTATCGATATCTCTCTGCAAGTGAATCAAGAGGGTGTAAAGCGGCATAAACACAGCAGGGAAAAGCAGCCAAGCCCCATTCTAAACATAAATTACTTTAAAAAACCCACAAAACAAAGACAGTGAAAGAGAGAGAAATTCTTACAAAATCTGTTCAGGGTCTCTGACGCAACCTGGATTGACCATATCTAGACCCACAGCTGGATGAGACATAAGGCTGGACACTCTTGGGGCTGAGACGATTGGTGAGGTTGGGTGAGCAAACGCAGATACTTTAAAGTAACACCGCCGGGTACCACCCCATGGGTCTCAAAACTCCAGGTACAAGGGCATCTTCCTACATCAAAACATGCATGGGAAACCCAGAAGATGGTATGCCGTGAGATCGGGAAAGGTTTCTAAAACGCACCTCATTTCTCCTCTCCTTGTGCTCGGGTTCGCCATTCCAGCCACTTGACCTACCATCTCCCTACTTGGAGAATCAGCACCTTTAACCTCCTGTTTCCTACAGGTTGCAAATTGTCCTGAGGATGAACGAGAAGACGGGGAACCAACGAGAGACTAGCCCTAGGTGTTGGGACAGGCGCAGGTCACTCCATTTTCCCATCAGGAAGAAGAATGAACCACAGGCTCAGCCTGCCCCCAGAACCAAAATAGGGCCTGAAGCAATCCTGCGCTTTTGCGGCCAGCTCCCAAAAAAGCGAGTAGACAAATGGAGCTCAGGGGCACGGCAATTCACAAACGTGCAGAGTTATAAATGAGAACTCTTGTCCACAAATATATTGAGGGAAGGAAACGAAGAGGATTTGAAAGCAAGGCAGATTTGCAGGAAACAGATTTCAGGAGGTAGATTCGACTCGCCTTTAAAGCACATGAAAAGCGGCAAAACGTTGACAATGATGCCCTTGGCCAAAAAGGGCGTATGCGTTTTTTCCTGAATATATTCAGGAAAAAACGCATACGCCCTTTCTGGCCAACCAAGCAAGCCGGAAGGGCAAATCAGCGCTACAAAGAAGTCTCGCTTGCCCTCGGTCCAAAGTGCAAAGCTGAAAAAAGTGTAAAAACCAGAAAAGCAGGACAGGCTATGGAGACATGGGAGCCTTGCTACGCTGATGGGCGGGATGTAAACTGCCAACAGGCACTCTGGAGAAGTGTACGGTGTGTCCTGAAACAAGTAATAAACACAGCTTAGAGAGCATAGGGCACGTCCACTCATAGGCGTATAAATCGGGAAAACTAAAAATCAAAAAGACACAGGCACCCCAAACTTTACGGCTGCTCTGTTTCCAAGAACCTCCACTTCGGTACACCTTCAATATCCCAGGAAAGAGAAAAATGGATAAAGAAATGGTGGTACTTAGCACAATGGAATATCACTCAGCCATGAAATCAACGTCATAAGGCTAGTTAGCAGCATGATGAGTGGATTTAGGTACGAGGATTATTAGTGAAATAAGTCACAAAGAAAAAGACACTTATCCTAAGATATCGCTTAGAGAGGGAATGTCAAAATCGCTACACTTGAACTGAATTACAAAACAGAACAGAGTCACACCTTTAGAAGACACACTATGGCTGATAAACGGGAAAGGTGAGGTGGGGTGATGCATAAAACAAGGGTTTGAAATTAGCTCAGAGACCGCTCCATAAGCCAAATATGTAATACACAAGGCCTACTCCCTGCTCAGTGAACTGGACTCAACACCCCCTAGTCACCGCACAAGAATATATCTGACTAGTAAGAATCTGAAAACCTATGTATCGATATCTCTCTGCAAGTGAATCAAGAGGGTGTAAAGCGGCATAAACACAGCAGGGAAAAGCAGCCGAGCCCCATTCTAAACATAAATTACTTTTAATAACCCACAAAACAAAGACAGTGAAAGAGAGAGAAATTCTTACAAAATCCGTCCAGGGTCTCTGAGGCAACCTGGATTGACCATATATAGACCCACAGCTGGATGAGACATAAGGCTGGACACTCTTAGGGCTGAGAGGATTGGTGAGGTTGGGTGAGCAAATGCAGATACTTTAAAGTAAGACAGCGGGGTACCACCCCATGGGTCTCAAATCTCCAGGTACAAGGGCATCTTCCTACATCAAAACATGCATGGGAAACCCAGAAGATGGTATGCCGTGAGATTGGGAAAGGTTTCTAAAACGCACCTCATTTCTCCTCCCCTTGTGCTCGGGTTCACCATTCCAGCCGCTTGACTAACCATCTCCATACTTGGAGAATCAGCACCTTTAACCTCCTGTTTCGTACAGGTTGCACTTTGTCCTGAGGATGAACGGGAAGACGGGGAACCAACGAGAGACTAGCCCTAGGTGTTGTGCCAGGCACAGGTCACTCCATTTTCCCATCAGGAAGAAGAATGAACCACAGCCTCAGCCTGCCCCCCAGAATCAAAATAGGGCCTGAAGCAATCCTGCGCATTTGAGGGCAGCTCCCAAAAAAGCGAGTAGACAAATGGAGCTCAGGGGCACTGCAATTCACAAACGTGCAGAGTTATAAATGAGAACTCTTGTCCACAAATATATTGAGGGAAGGCAACGAAGAGGATTTGAAAGCAAGGCAGATTTGCAGGAAACAGATTTCAGGAGGTAGATTCAACTCGCCTTTAAAGCACATGAAAAGCGGCAAAACGTTGACAATGATGCCCTTGGCCAAAAAGGGCGTATGCGTTTTTTCCTTAATAAATTCAGGAAAAAACGCATACGCCCTTTTTGGCCAAGCAAGCAAGCCGGAAGGGCAAATCAGCGCTACAAAGAAGTCTCGCTTGCCCATGGTCAAAAGGGCCATGCTGAAAAACGTGTAAAAACCAGAAAAGCAGGACAGGCCAAGGAGACATGGGAGCCTTGCTACGCTGATGGGCGGGATGTAAATTGCCAACAGGCACTCTGGAGAAGTTTACGGTGTGTCCTGAAACAAGTAATAAACACAGCTTAGAGAGCATAGGGCACTTCCACGCATGGGCGTATAAACCTGGAAAACTAAAAATCAACAAGACACAGGCACCCCGAACTTTACGGCTGCTCTGTTTCCAAGAACCTCCACTTCGGTACACCTTCAATATCCCAGAAAGAGAAAAATGGATAAAGAAATGGTGGTACTTGGCACAATGGAATATCACTCAGCCATGAAATCAATGTCATAAGGCTAGTTAGCAGCATGATGAGTGGATTTAGGTACGAGGATTCTAAGTGAAATAAGTCACACAGAAAAAGAAACTTCTCCTAACATATCGCTTAGAGAGGGAATGTCAAAATCGCTACACTTGAACTGAATTACAAAACAGAAAAGAGTCACACCTTTAGAAGACACACTATGGCTGCTGAACGGGAAAGGTGAGGTGGGGTGATGCATAAAACAAGGGTTTGCAATTAGCTCAGAGACCGCTCCATAAGCCAAATATGTAATAGACAAGGCCTACTCCCTGCTCAGTGAACTGGACTCAACACCCCCTAGTCACCGCACAAGAATATATCTGACTAGTAAGAATCTGAAAACCTATGTATCGATATCTCTCTGCAAGTGAATCAAGAGGGTGTAAAGCAGCATAAACACAGCAGGGAAAAGCAGCCAAGCCCCATTCTAAACGTAAATTACTTTAAAAAACCCACAAAACAAAGACAGTGAAAGAGAGAGAAATTCTTACAAAATCCGTTCAGGGTCTCTGACGCAACCTGTATTGACCATATCTAGACCCACAGCTGGATGAGACATAAGGCTGGACACTCTTGGGGCTGAGAGGATTGGTGAGGGTGGGTGAGCAAATGCAGATACTTTAAAGTAACACCGTGGGCTACCCACCGCATGGGTCTCAAATCTCCAGGTACAAGGGCATCTTCCTTCATTAAAACATGCATGGGAAACCCAGAAGATGGTATGTCGTGAGATCGGGAAAGGTTTCTACAACGCACCTCATTTCTCCTCTCCTTGTGCTCGGGTTCGCCATTCCAGCCGCTTGACTAACGATGTCCCTACTTGGAGAATCATCACCTTTAACCTCCTGTACCGTACAGGTTGCAATTTGTCCTGAGGATGAACGGGAAGACGGGGAAACAACGAGAGACTATCCCTAGGTGTTGGGACAGGCACAGGTCACTCCATTTTCCCATCAGGAAGAAGAATGAACCACAGCCTCAGCCTGCCCCCCAGAACCAAAATAGGGCCTGAAGCAATCCTGCGCATTTGCGGGCAGCTCCCAAAAAAGCGAGTAGACAAATGGAGCTCAGGGGCACTGCAATTCACAAACGTGCAGAGTTATAAATGAGAACTCTCGTCCACAAATATATTGAGGGAAGGCAACGAAGAGGATTTGAAAGCAAGGCAGATTTGCAGAAAACAGATTTCAGGAGGTAGATTCGACTCGCCTTTAAAGCACATGAAAAGCGGCAAAACGTTGACAATGATGCCCTTGGCCAAAAAGGGCGTATGCGTTTTTTCCTGAATATATTCAGGAAAAAACGCATACGCCCTTTTTGGCCAACCAAGCAAGCCAGAAGGCCAAATCAGCGCTACAAAGAAGTCTCGCTTGCCCTCGGTCAAAAGGGCCATGCTGAACAAAGTGTAAAAACCAGAAAAGCAGGACAGGCCATAGAGACATGGGAGCCTTGCTACGCTGATGGGCGGGATGTAAATTGCCAACAGGCACGCTGGAGAAGTGTACTGTGTGTCCTGAAACAAGGAATAAACACAGCTTAGAGAGCATAGGGCAGTTCCACTCATGGGCGTATAAATTGGGAAAACTAAAACTAAACATGACACAGACACCCCAAACTTTACGGCTTCTCTGTTTCCAAGAACATCCACTTCGGTACACCTTCAATATCCCAGAAAGAGAAAAATGGATAAAGAAATGGTGGTACTTGGCACAATGGAATATCACTCAACCATGAAATCAACGTCATAAGGCTAGTTAGCAGCATGATGCGTGGATTTAGGTCCGATGATTCTAAGTGAAATAAGTCACACAGAAAAAGACACATATCCTAAGATATCGCTTATAGAGGGAATGTCAAAATCGCTACACTTGAACTGAATTACAAAACAGAAAAGAGTCACACCTTTAGAAGACACACTATGGCTGCTTAACGGGAAAGGTGAGGTGGGGTGATGCATAAAACAAGGGTTTGAAATTAGCTCAGAGACAGCTCCATAAGCCAAATATGTAATAGACATGGCCTACTCCCTGCTCAGTGAACTGGACTCAACACCCCCTAGTCACCGCACAAGAATATAACTGACTAGTAAGAATCTGAAAACCTATGTATCGATATCTCTCTGCAAGTGAATCAAGAGGGTGTAAAGCGGCATAAACACAGCAGGGAAAAGCAGCCAAGCCCCATTCTAAACATAAATTACTTTAAAAACCCCACAAAACAAAGACAGTGAAAGAGAGAGAAATTCTTACAAAATCCGTTCAGGGTCTCTGACGCAACCTGGATTGACCATAGCTAGACCCACAGCTGGATGAGACATAAGGCTGGACACTCTTGGGGCTGAGAGGATTGGTGAGGTTGGTTGAGCAAATGCAGATACTTTAAAGTAACACCACGGGGTACCCACCACATGGGTCTCAAATCTCCAGGTACAATACCCTACGCAGTACCCTCACCCGTACCCTCACCCGTACCCTAAGCCGTACCCTAACCCTAACCCTAACCCTAACCCTAACCCTAACCCTAACCCTAACCCCTACCCTACGCCGTACCCTCACCCATACCCTAACCCTAACGCGTACCCTAACCCTAACCCAAACCCTAACCCTAACACGTACGCTAATCCTAAACCGTACCCTAAACCAATTCCTAACCCTAAAACTAACCCTAACCCTAAGCCTAACCCTAACCCATACCCTACGCCGTACCCTCACCCGTACCCTAACCCGTACCCTAAGCCGTACCCTAACCCTAAACCTAACCCTAACCCATACGCTATGCCGTACCCTCACCCGTACCCTAACCCGTATTCTAAGCCGTACCCTAACCCTAACCCTAACCCTAACCTATACCCTACGCCGTACCCTCACCCGTACCCTAACCCGTACCCTAAGCCGGACCCTAACCCTAACCCTAACCCTAACCCTAACCCTAACCCATACCCTACGCCGTAACCTAACCCGTACCCTAACCCGTATCCTAAGCCGTACCCTAACCCTAACCTATACCCTACGCAGTACCCTCACCCGTACCCTCACCCGTACCCTAAGCCGTACCCTAACCCTAACCCTAACCCTAACCCTAACCCTAACCCTAACCCCTACCCTACGCCGTACCCTCACCCGTACCCTATCCCATACCCTAAGCCGTACCCTAACCCTAACACTAACCCTAACCCTAACCCTAACCCTAACCCTAAACTACCCTTGACTGCTTTTGCCTCCATTGGATTTCCTAAGCACTAGTGTTTTAAGGAACAGGTTAAAAAGAAAATCCTAATGTGATTTTTTTATAATGTGTTTATTCTTTATCTTATCCTAGTGACTAAAATCTTCTCCATGGCTGGACCCCAAATAATATTCCTTTACGTGCTAAGTGGTATCTAGAGAGTGGGATAGGTTTAATAAATACCCTAATCCTAACGTGTACCCTAACCCTAACCCATACCCTAACCCTAACGCGTACCCTAACCCTAAATCAAACCCTAACCCTAACACGTACGCTAATCCTAACCCGTACCCTAAACCAATCCCTAACCCTAAAACTAACCCTAACCCTAACCCTACCCCTAACCCATACCCTATGCCGTACCCTCACCCGTACCCTAACCCGTACCCTAAGCCGTACCCTAACCCTAACCCTAACCATAACCCATACGCTACGCCGTACCCTCACCCGTACCCTAACCCGTATCCTAAGCCGTACCCTAACCCTAACCCTAACCATAACCCATACGCTACGCCGTACCCTCACCCGTACCCTAACCCGTATCCTAAGCCGTACCCTAACCCTAACCCTAACCCTAACCTATACCCTACGCCGTGCCCTCACCCGTACCCTAACCCGTACCCTAAGCCGTACCCTAACCCTAACCCTAAACCTAACCCTAACCCATACCCTACGCCGTACCCTAACCCGTACCCTAACCCGTATCCTAAGCCGTACCCTAACCCTAACCAATACCCTACGCAGTACCCTCACCCGTACCCTCACCCGTACCCTAAGCTGTACCCTAACCCTAACCCTAACCCTAACCCTAACCCTAACCCTAACCCCTACCCTACGCCGTACCCTCACCCGTACCCTATCCCATACCCTAAGCCGTACCCTAACCCTAAAACTAACCCTAACCCTAACCCTAACCCTAAACTACCCTTGACTGCTTTTGCCTCCATTAGATTTCCTAAGCACTAGTGTTTTAAGGAACAGGTTAAAAAGAAAATCCTAATGTGATTTTTTTTATAATGTGTTTATTCTTTATCTTATCCTAGTGACTAAAATCTTCTCCATGGCTGGACCCCAAATAATATTCCTTTACCTGCTAAGTGGTATCTAGAGAGTGGGATAGGTTTAATAAATACCCTAATCCTAACGTGTACCCTAACCCTAACCCATACCCTAACCCTAACGCGTACCCTAACCCTAACCCAAACCCTAACCCTAACACGTACGCTAATCCTAACCCGTACCCTAAACCAATCCCTAACCCTAAAACTAACCCTAACCCTAACCCTAACCCTAACCCATACCCTACGCCGTACCCTCACCCGTACCCTAACCCGTACCCTAAGCCGTACCCTAACCCTAACCCTAACCCTAACCCATACGCTACGCCATACCCTCACCCGTACCCTAACCCGTACCCTAAGCCGTACCCTAACCCTAACCCTAACCCTAACCTATACCCTACGCCGTACCCTCACCCGTACCCTAACCCATACCCTAAGCCGTACCCTAACCCTAACCCTAACCCATACCCTACGCCGTACCCTAACCCGTACCCTAACCCGTATCCTAAGCCGTACCCTAACCCTAAGCAATACCCTACGCCGTACACTAAACCGTACCCTAACCCGTATCCTAAGCCGTACCCTAACCCTAACCAATACCCTACGCAGTACCCTCACCCGTACCCTCACCCGTACCCTAAGCCATACCCTAACCCTAACCCTAACCCTAACCCATACGCTACGCCGTACCCTCACCCGTACCCTAACCCGTATCCTAAGCCGTACCCTAACCCTAACCCTAACCCTAACCTATACCCTACGCCGTACCCTCACCCGTACCCTCACCCGTACCCTAAGCAGTACCCTAACCCTAACCGTAACCCTAACCCTAACCCTAACCCCTACCCTAGGCCGTACCCTCACCCGTACCCTATCCCATACACTAAGCCGTACCCTAACCCTAACACTAACCCTAACCCTAACCCTAACCCTAAACTACCCTTGACTGCTTTTGCCTCCATTAGATTTCCTAAGCACTAGTGTTTTAAGGAACAGGTTAAAAAGAAAATCCTAATGTGATTTTTTTATAATGTGTTTATTCTTTATCTTATCCTAGTGACTAAAATCTTCTCCATAGCTGGACCCCAAATAATATTCCTTTACGTGCTAAGTGGTATCTAGAGAGTGGGATAGGTTTAATAAATACCCTAATCCTAACGTGTACCCTAACCCTAACCCATACCCTAACCCTAACGCGTACCCTAACCCTAACCCAAACCCTAACCCTAACACGTACGCTAATCCTAACCCGTACCCTAAACCAATCCCTAACCCTAAAACTAACCCTAACCCTAACCCTAACCCTAACCCATACCCTACGCCGTACCCTCACCCGTACCCTAAACCGTACCCTAATCCGTACTCTAACCCTAACCCTAACCCTAACCCATATGCTATGCCGTAACCTCAACCGTACCCTAACCCGTATACTAAGCCGTACCCTAACCCTAACCCTAACCCTAACCTATACCCTACGCCGTACCCTCACCCGTACCCTCACCCGTACCCTAACCCGTACCCTAACCCGTATCCTAAGCCGTACCCTAACCCTAACCAATACCCTACGCAGTACCCTCACCCGTACCCTCACCCGTACCCTAAGCCGTACCCTAACCCTAACCCTAACCCTAACCCTAACCCTAACCCATACCCTACGCCGTACCCTCACCCGTACCCTATCCCATACCCTAAGCCGTACCCTAACCCTAACACTAACCCTAACCCTAACCCTAACCCTAAACTACCCTTGACTGCTTTTGCCTCCATTAGATTTCCTAAGCACTAGTGTTTTAAGGAACAGGTTAAAAAGAAAATCCTAATGTGATTTTTTTATAATGTGTTTATTCTTTATCTTATCCTAGTGACTAAAATCTTCTCCATGGCTGGACCCCAAATAATATTCCTTTACGTGCTAAGTGGTATCTAGAGAGTGGGATAGGTTTAATAAATACCCTAATCCTAACGTGTACCCTAACCCTAACCCATACCCTAACCCTAACGCGTACCCTAACCCTAACCCAAACCCTAACCCTAACACGTACGCTAATCCTAACCCGTACCCTAAACCAATCCCTAACCCTAAAACTAACCCTAACCCTAACCCTAACCCTAACCCATACCCTACGCCGTACCCTCACCCGTACCCTAACCCGTACCCTAAGCCGTACCCTAACCCTAACCCTAACACTAACCCATACGCTACGCCGTACCCTCACCCGTACCCTAACCCGTATCCTAAGCCGTACCCTAACCCTAACCCTAACCCTAACCTATACCCTATGCCGTACCCTCACCCGTACCCTAACCCGTACCCTAAGCCGTACCCTAACCCTAACCCTAACCCTAACCCTAACCCATACCCTACGCCGTACCCTAACCCGTACCCTAACCCGTATCCTAAGCCGTACCCTAACCCTAACCAATACCCTACGCAGTACCCTCACCCGTACCCTCACCCGTACCCTAAGCCGTACCCTAACCCTAACCCTAACCCTAACCCTAACCCTAACCCCTACCCTACGCCGTACCCTCACCCGTACCCTATCCCATACCCTAAGCCGTACCCTAACCCTAACACTAACCCTAACCCTAACCCTAACCCTAAACTACCCTTGACTGCTTTTGCCTCCATTAGATTTCCTAAGCACTAGTGTTTTAAGGAACAGGTTAAAAAGAAAATCCTAATGTGATTTTTTTATAATGTGTTTATTCTTTATCTTATCCTAGTGACTAAAATCTTCTCCATGGCTGGACCCCAAATAATATTCCTTTACCTGCTAAGTGGTATCTACAGAGTGGGATAGGTTTAATAAATACCCTAATCCTAACGTGTACCCTAACCCTAACTCATACCCTAACCCTAACGCGTACCCTAACCCTAACCCAAACCCTAACCCTAACACGTACGCTAATCCTAACCCGTACCCTAAACCAATCCCTAACCCTAAAACTAACCCTAACCCTAACCCTAACCCTAACCCATACCCTACGCCGTACCCTCACCCGTACCCTAACCCGTACCCTAAGCCGTACCCTAACCCTAACCCTAACCCTAACCCATACGCTACGCCATACCCTCACCCGTACCCTAACCCGTACCCTAAGCCGTACCCTAACCCTAACCCTAACCCTAACCTATACCCTACGCCGTACCCTCACCCGTACCCTAACCCATACCCTAAGCCGTACCCTAACCCTAACCCTAACCCATACCCTACGCCGTACCCTAACCCGTACCCTAACCCGTATCCTAAGCCGTACCCTAACCCTAAGCAATACCCTACGCCGTACCCTAAACCGTACCCTAACCCGTATCCTAAGCCGTACCCTAAGCCTAACCAATACCCTACGCAGTACCCTCACCCGTACCCTCACCCGTACCCTAAGCCGTACCCTAACCCTACCCTAAACCTAACCCTAACCCTAACCCCTACCCTACGCCGTACCCTCACCCGTACCCTATCCCATACCCTAAGCCGTACCCTAACCCTAACACTAACCCTAACCCTAACCCTAACCCTAAACTACCCTTGACTGCTTTTGCCTCCATTAGATTTCCTAAGCACTAGTGTTTTAAGGAACAGGTTAAAAAGAAAATCCTAATGCGATTTTTTTATAATGTGTTTATTCTTTATCTTATCCTAGTGACTAAAATCTTCTCCATGGCTGGACCCCAAATAATATTCCTTTACGTGCTAAGTGGTATCTAGAGAGTGGGATAGGTTTAATAAATACCCTAATCCTAACGTGTACCCTAACCCTAACCCATACCCTAACCCTAACGCGTACCCTAACCCTAACCCAAACCCTAACCCTAACACGTAGGCTAATCCTAACCCGTACACTAAACCAATCCTTAACCCTAAAACTAACCCTAACACTAACCCTAACCCTAACCCATACCCTACGCCGTACCCTCACCCGTACCCTAACCCGTACCCTAAGCCGTACCCTAACCCTAACCCTAACCCTAACCCATACGCTACGCCGTACACTCACCCGTACCCTAACCCGTACCCTAAGCCGTACCCTAACCCTAACCCTAACCCTAACCCATACGCTACGCCGTAACCTCACCCGTACCCTAACCCGTATCCTAAGCCGTACCCTAACCCTAACCCTAACCCTAACCTATACCCTACGCCGTACCCTCACCCGTACCCTAACCCGTACCCTAAGCCGTACCCTAACCCTAACCGTAACCCTAACCCTAACCCTAACCCCTACCCTACGCCGTACCCTCACCCGTACCCTATCCCATACACTAAGCCGTACACTAACCCTAACACTAACCCTAACCCTAACCCTAACCCTAAACTACCCTTGACTGCTTTTGCCTCCATTAGATTTCCTAAGCACTAGTGTTTTAAGGAACAGGTTAAAAAGAAAATCCTAATGTGATTTTTTTATAATGTGTTTATTCTTTATCTTATCCTAGTGACTAAAATCTTCTCCATGGCTGGACCCCAAATAATATTCCTTTACGTGCTAAGTGGTATCTAGAGAGTGGGATAGGTTTAATAAATACCCTAATCCTAACGTGTACCCTAACCCTAACCCATACCCTAACCCTAACGCGTACCCTAACCCTAACCCAAACCCTAACCCTAACACGTACGCTAATCCTAACCCGTACCCTAAACCAATCCCTAACCCTAAAACTAACCCTAACCCTAACCCTAACCCTAACCCATACCCTACGCCGTACCCTCACCCGTACCCTAAACCGTACCCTAATCCGTACTCTAACCCTAACCCTAACCCTAACCCATATGCTATGCCGTAACCTCAACCGTACCCTAACCCGTATCCTAAGCCGTACCCTAACCCTAACCCTAACCCTAACATATACCCTACGCCGTACCCTCACCCGTACCCTAACCCGTACCCTAAGCCGTACCCTAACCCTAACCCTAACTCTAACCCTAACCCTAACCCATACCCTACGCCGTACCCTAACCCGTACCCTAACCCGTATCCTAATCCGTACCCTAACCCTAACCAATACCCTACGCAGTACCCTCACCCGTACCCTAACCCGTACCCTAAGCCGTACCCTAACCCTAACCCTAACCCTAACCCTAACCCTAACCCATACCCTACGCCGTACCCTCACCCGTACCCTATCCCATACCCTAAGCCGTACCCTAACCCTAACACTAACCCTAACCCTAACCCTAACCCTAAACTACCCTTGACTGCTTTTGCCTCCATTAGATTTCCTAAGCACTAGTGTTTTAAGGAACAGGTTAAAAAGAAAATCCTAATGTGATTTTTTTATAATGTGTTTATTCTTTATCTTATCCTAGTGACTAAAATCTTCTCCATGGCTGGACCCCAAATAATATTCCTTTACGTGCTAAGTGGTATCTAGAGAGTGGGATAGGTTTAATAAATACCCTAATCCTAACGTGTACCCTAACCCTAACCCATACCCTAACCCTAACGCGTACCCTAACCCTAACCCAAACCCTAACCCTAACACGTACGCTAATCCTAACCCGTACCCTAAACCAATCCCTAACCCTAAAACTAACCCTAACCCTAACCCTAACCCTAACCCATACCCTACGCCGTACCCTCACCCGTACCCTAACCCGTACCCTAAGCCGTACCCTAACCCTAACCCTAACCCTAACCCATACGCTACGCCGTACCCTCACCCGTACCCTAACCCGTATCCTAAGCCGTACCCTAACCCTAACCCTAACCCTAACCTATACCCTATGCCGTACCCTCACCCGTACCCTAACCCGTACCCTAAGCCGTACCCTAACCCTAACCCTAACCCTAACCCTAACCCATACCCTACGCCGTACCCTAACCCGTACCCTAACCCGTCTCCTAAGCCGTACCCTAACCCTAACCAATACCCTACGCAGTACCCTCACCCGTACCCTCACCCGTACCCTAAGCCGTACCCTAACCCTAACCCTAACCCTAACCCTAACCCTAACCCCTACCCTACGCCGTACCCTCACCCGTACCCTATCCCATACCCTAAGCCGTACCCTAACCCTAACACTAACCCTAACCCTAACCCTAACCCTAAACTACCCTTGACTGCTTTTGCCTCCATTAGATTTCCTAAGCACTAGTGTTTTAAGGAACAGGTTAAAAAGAAAATCCTAATGTGATTTTTGTATAATGTGTTTATTCTTTATCTTATCCTAGTGACTAAAATCTTCTCCATGGCTGGACCCCAAATAATATTCCTTTACCTGCTAAGTGGTATCTAGAGAGTGGGATAGGTTTAATAAATACCCTAATCCTAACGTGTACCCTAACCCTAACCCATACCCTAACCCTAACGCGTACCCTAACCCTAACCCAAACCCTAACCCTAACCAAAACCCTAACCCTAACACGTACGCTAATCCTAACCCGTACCCTAAACCAATCCCTAACCCTAACCCTAACCCTAACCCTAACCCATACCCTACGCCGTACCCTCACCCGTACCCTAACCCGTACCCTAAGCCGTACCCTAACCCTAACCCTAACCCTAACCCATACGCTACGCCATACCCTCACCCGTACCGTAACCCGTACCCTAAGCCGTACCCTAACCCTAACCCTAACCCTAACCTATACCCTACGCCGTACCCTCACCCGTACCCTAACCCATACCCTAAGCCGTACCCTAACCCTAACCCTAACCCATACCCTACGCCGTACCCTAACCCGTACCCTAACCCGTATCCTAAGCCGTACCCTAACCCTAAGCAATACCCTACGCCGTACCCTAAACCGTACCCTAACCCGTATCCTAAGCCGTACCCTAACCCTAACCAATACCCTACGCAGTACCCTCACCCGTACCCTCACCCGTACCTTAAGCCGTACCCTAACCCTAACCCTAACCCTAACCCTAACCCTAACCCTAACACCTACCCTACGCCGTACCCTCACCCGTACCCTATCCCATACCCTAAGCCGTACCCTAACCCTAACACTAACCCTAACCCTAACCCTAACCCTAAACTACCCTTGACTGCTTTTGCCTCCATTAGATTTCCTAAGCACTAGTGTTTTAAGGAACAGGTTAAAAAGAAAATCCTAATGTGATTTTTTTATAATGTGTTTATTCTTTATCTTATCCTAGTGACTGAAATCTTCTCCATAGCTGGACCCGAAATAATATTCCTTTACGTGCTAAGTGGTATCTAGAGAGTGGGATAGGTTTAATAAATACCCTAATCCTAACGTGTACCCTAACCCTAACCCATACCCTAACGCTAACGCGTACCCTAACCCTAACCCAAACCCTAACCCTAACACGTACGCTAATCCTAACCCGTACCCTAAACCAATCCCTAACCCTAAAACTAACCCTAACCCTAACCCTAACCCTAACCCATACCCTACGCCGTACCCTCACCCGTACCCTAACCCGTACCCTAAGCCGTACCCTAACCGTAACCCTAACCCTAACCTATACCCTACGCCGTACCCTCACCCGTACCCTAACCCGTACCCTAAGCCGGACCCTAACCCTAACCCTAACCCTAACCCTAACCCTAACCCATACCCTACGCCGTACCCTAACCCGTACCCTAACCCGTATCCTAAGCCGTACCCTAACCCTAACCAATACCCTACGCAGTACCCTCACCCGTACCCTCACCCGTACCCTAAGCCGTACCCTAACCCTACCCTAACCCTAACCCTAACCCTAACACCTACCCTACGCCGTACCCTCACCCGTACCCTATCCCATACCCTAAGCCGTACCCTAACCCTAACACTAACCCTAACCCTAACCCTAACCCTAAACTACCCTTGACTGCTTTTGCCTCCATTAGATTTCCTAAGCACTAGTGTTTTAAGGAACAGGTTAAAAAGAAAATCCTAATGTGATTTTTTTATAATGTGTTTATTCTTTATCTTATCCTAGTGACTAAAATCTTCTCCATGGCTGGACCCCAAATAATATTCCTTTACGTGCTAAGTGGTATCTAGAGAGTGGGATAGGTTTAATAAATACCCTAATCCTAACGTGTACCCTAACCCTAACCCATACCCTAACCCTAACGCGTACCCTAACCCTAACCCAAACCCTAACCCTAACACGTAGGCTAATCCTAACCCGTACACTAAACCAATCCTTAACCCTAAAACTAACCCTAACCCTAACCCTAACCCTAACCCATACCCTACGCCGTACCCTCACCCGTACCCTAACCCGTACCCTAAGCCGTACCCTAACCCTAACCCTAACCCTAACCCATACGCTACGCCGTACCCTCACCCGTACCCTAACCCGTACCCTAAGCCGTACCCTAACCCTAACCCTAACCCTAACCCATACGCTACGCCGTACCCTCACCCGTACCCTAACCCGTATCCTAAGCCGTACCCTAACCCTAACCCTAACCCTAACCTATACCCTACGCCGTACCCTCACCCGTACCCTAACCCGTACCCTAAGCCGTACCCTAACCCTAACCGTAACCCTAACCCTAACCCTAACCCCTACCCTACGCCGTACCCTCACCCGTACCCTATCCCATACACTAAGCCGTACCCTAACCCTAACACTAACCCTAACCCTAACCCTAACCCTAAACTACCCTTGACTGCTTTTGCCTCCATTAGATTTCCTAAGCACTAGTGTTTTAAGGAACAAGTTAAAAAGAAAATCCTAATGTGATTTTTTTATAATGTGTTTATTCTTTATCTTATCCTAGTGACTAAAATCTTCTCCATGGCTGGACCCCAAATAATATTCCTTTACGTGCTAAGTGGTATCTAGAGAGTGGGATAGGTTTAATAAATACCCTAATCCTAACGTGTACCCTAACCCTAACCCATACCCTAACCCTAACGCGTACCCTAACCCTAACCCAAACCCTAACCCTAACACGTACGCTAATCCTAACCCGTACCCTAAACCAATCCCTAACCCTAAAACTAACCCTAACCCTAACCCTAACCCTAACCCATACCCTACGCCGTACCCTCACCCGTACCCTAAACCGTACCCTAATCCGTACTCTAACCCTAACCCTAACCCTAACCCATATGCTATGCCGTAACCTCAACCGTACCCTAACCCGTATACTAAGCCGTACCCTAACCCTAACCCTAACCCTAACCTATACCCTACGCCGTACCCTCACCCGTACCCTAACCCGTACCCTAAGCCGTACCCTAACCCTAACCCTAACCCTAACCCTAACCCTAACCCATACCCTACGCCGTACCCTAACCCTTACCCTAACCCGTATCCTAAGCCGTACCCTAACCCTAACCAATACACTACGCAGTACCCTCACCCGTACCCTCACCCGTACCCTAAGCCGTACCCTAACCCTAACCCTAACCCTAACCCTAACCCTAACCCATACCCTACGCCGTACCCTCACCCGTACCCTATCCCATACCCTAAGCCGTACCCTAACCCTAACACTAACCCTAACCCTAACCCTAACCCTAAACTACCCTTGACTGCTTTTGCCTCCATTAGATTTCCTAAGCACTAGTGTTTTAAGGAACAGGTTAAAAAGAAAATCCTAATGTGATTTTTTTATAATGTGTTTATTCTTTATCTTATCCTAGTGACTAAAATCTTCTCCATGGCTGGACCCCAAATAATATTCCTTTACGTGCTAAGTGGTATCTAGAGAGTGGGATAGGTTTAATAAATACCCTAATCCTAACGTGTACCCTAACCCTAACCCATACCCTAACCCTAACGCGTACCCTAACCCTAACCCAAACCCTAACCCTAACACGTACGCTAATCCTAACCCGTACCCTAAACCAATCCCTAACCCTAAAACTAACCCTAACCCTAACCCTAACCCTAACCCATACCCTACGCCGTACCCTCACCCGTACCCTAACCCATACCCTAAGCCGTACCCTAACCCTAACCCTAACCCTAACCCATACGCTACGCCGTACCCTCACCCGTACACTAACCCGTATCCTAAGCCGTACCCTAACCCTAACCCTAACCCTAACCTATACCCTATGCCGTACCCTCACCCGTACCCTAACCCGTACCCTAAGCCGTACCCTAACCCTAACCCTAACCCTAACCCTAACCCATACCCTACGCCGTACCCTAACCCGTACCCTAACCCGTCTCCTAAGCCGTACCCTAACCCTAACCAATACCCTACGCAGTACCCTCACCCGTACCCTCACCCGTACCCTAAGCCGTACCCTAACCCTAACCCTATCCCTAACCCTAACCCTAACCCTAACACCTACCCTACGCCGTACCCTCACCCGTACCCTATCCCATACCCTAAGCCGTACCCTAACCCTAACACTAACCCTAACCCTAACCCTAACCCTAAACTACCCTTGACTGCTTTTGCCTCCATTAGATTTCCTAAGCACTAGTGTTTTAAGGAACAGGTTAAAAAGAAAATCCTAATGTGATTTTTTTATAATGTGTTTATTCTTTATCTTATCCTAGTGACTGAAATCTTCTCCATAGCTGGACCCCAAATAATATTCCTTTACGTGCTAAGTGGTATCTAGAGAGTGGGATAGGTTTAATAAATACCCTAATCCTAACGTGTACCCTAACCCTAACCCATACCCTAACCCTAACGCGTACCCTAACCCTAACCCAAACCCTAACCCTAACACGTACGCTAATCCTAACCCGTACCCTAAACCAATCCCTAACCCTAAAACTAACCCTAACCCTAACCCTAACCCTAACCCATACCCTACGCCATACCCTCACCCGTACCCTAACCCGTACCCTAAGCCGTACCCTAACCCTAACCGTAACCCTAACCCTAACCCTAAACCATACACTACGCCGTACCCTAACCCGTACCCTAACCCGTATCCTAAGCCATACCCTAACCCTAACCAATACCCTACGCAGTACCCTCACCCGTACCCTAATCCGTACCCTAAACCTAACCCTAAACCTAACCCTAACCCCTACCCTACGCCGTACCCTCACCCATACCCTATCCCATACACTAAGCCGTACCCTAACCCTAACACTAACCCTAACCCTAACCCTAACCCTAAACTACCCTTGACTGCTTTTGCCTCCATTAGATTTCCTAAGCACTAGTGTTTTAAGGAACAGGTTAAAAAGAAAATCCTAATGTGATTTTTTTATAATGTGTTTATTCTTTATCTTATCCTAGTGACTAAAATCTTCTCCATGGCTGGACCCCAAATAATATTCCTTTACGTGCTAAGTGGTATCTAGAGAGTGGGATAGGTTTAATAAATACCCTAATCCTAACGTGTACCCTAACCCTAACCCATACCCTAACCCTAACGCGTACCCTAACCCTAACCCAAACCCTAACCCTAACACGTACGCTAATCCTAACCCGTAACCTAAACCAATCCCTAACCCTAAAACTAACCCTAACCCTAACCCTAACCCTAACCCATACCCTACGCCGTACCCTCACCCGTACCCTAACCCGTACCCTAATCCGTACTCTAACCCTAACCCTAACCCTAACCCATATGCTATGCCGTAACCTCAACCGTACCCTAACCCGTATACTAAGCCGTACCCTAACCCTAACCCTAACCCTAACCTATACCCTACGCCGTACCCTCACCCGTACCCTAACCCGTACCCTAAGCCGTACCCTAACCCTAACCCTAACCCTAACCCTAACCCTAACCCATACCCTACGCCGTACCCTAACCCGTACCCTAACCCGTATCCTAAGCCGTACCCTAACCCTAACCAATACCCTACGCAGTACCCTCACCCGTACCCTCACCGGTACCCTAAGCCGTACCCTAACCCTAGCCCTAACCCTAACCCTAACCCTAACCCATACCCTACGCCGAACCATCACCCGTACCCTATCCCATACCCTAAGCCGTACCCTAACCCTAACACTAACCCTAACCCTAACCCTAACCCTAAACTACCCTTGACTGCTTTTGCCTCCATTAGATTTCCTAAGCACTAGTGTTTTAAGGAACAGGTTAAAAAGAAAATCCTAATGTGATTTTTTTATAATGTGTTTATTCTTTATCTTATCCTAGTGACTAAAATCTTCTCCATGGCTGGACCCCAAATAATATTCCTTTACGTGCTAAGTGGTATCTAGAGAGTGGGATAGGTTTAATAAATACCCTAATCTTAACGTGTACCCTAACCCTAACCCATACCCTAACCCTAACGCGTACCCTAACCCTAACCCAAACCCTAACCCTAACACGTACGCTAATCCTAACCCGTACCCTAAACCAATCCCTAACCCTAAAACTAACCCTAACCCTAACCCTAACCCTAACCCATACCCTACGCCGTACCCTCACCCGTACCCTAACCCGTACCCTAAGCCGTACCCTAACCCTAACCCTAACCCTAACCCATACGCTACGCCGTACCCTCACCCGTACCCTAACCCGTATCCTAAGCCGTACCCTAACCCTAACCCTAACCCTAACCTATACCCTATGCCGTACCCTCACCCGTACCCTAACCCGTACCCTAAGCCGTACCCTAACCCTAACCCTAACCCTAACCCTAACCCATACCCTACGCCGTACCCTAACCCGTACCCTAACCCGTATCCTAAGCCGTACCCTAACCCTAACCAATACCCTACGCAGTACCCTCACCCGTACCCTCACCCGTACCCTAAGCCGTACCCTAACCCTACCCTAACCCTAACCCTAACCCTAACCCCTACCCTACGCCGTACCCTCACCCGTACCCTATCCCATACCCTAAGCCGTACCCTAACCCTAACACTAACCCTAACCCTAACCCTAACCCTAAACTACCCTTGACTGCTTTTGCCTCCATTAGATTTCCTAAGCACTAGTGTTTTAAGGAACAGGTTAAAAAGAAAATCCTAATGTGATTTTTTTATAATGTGTTTATTCTTTATCTTATCCTAGTGACTAAAATCTTCTCCATGGCTGGACCCCAAATAATATTCCTTTACGTGCTAAGTGGTATCTAGAGATTGGGATAGGTTTAATAAATACCCTAATCCTAACGTGTACCCTAACCCTAACCCATACCCTAACCCTAACGCGTACCCTAACCCTAACCCAAACCCTAACCCTAACACGTAGGCTAATCCTAACCCGTACACTAAACCAATCCTTAACCCTAAAACTAACCCTAACCCTAACCCTAACCCTAACCCATACCTTACGCCGTACCCTCACCCGTACCCTAACCCGTACCCTAAGCCGTACCCTAACCCTAACCCTAACCCTAACCCATACGCTACGCCGTACCCTCACCCGTAACCTAACCCGTATCCTAAGCCGTACCCTAACCCTAACCCTAACCCTAACCCTAACCCTAAACAATACCCTACGCAGTACCCTCACCCGTACCCTCACCCGTACCCTAAGCCGTACCCTAACCCTAACCCTAACCCTAACCCTAACCCTAACCCCTACCCTACGCCGTACCCTCACCCGTACCCTATCCCATACCCTAAGCCGTACCCTAACCCTAACACTAACCCTAACCCTAACCCTAACCCTAAACTACCCTTGACTGCTTTTGCCTCCATTAGATTTCCTAAGCACTAGTGTTTTAAGGAACAGGTTAAAAAGAAAATCCTAATGTGATTTTTTTATAATGTGTTTATTCTTTATCTTATCCTAGTGACTAAAATCTTCTCCATGGCTGGACCCCAAATAATATTCCTTTACGTGCTAAGTGGTATCTAGAGAGTGGGATAGGTTTAATAAATACCCTAATCCTAACGTGTACCCTAACCCTAACCCAAACCCTAACCCTAACACGTACGCTACTCCTAACCGGTACACTAAACCAATCCCTAACCCTAAAACTAACCCTAACCCTAACACTAACCCTAACCCATACCCTACGCCGTACCCTCACCCGTACCCTAACCCGTACCCTAAGCCGTACCCTAACCCTAACCCTAACCCTAACCCATACGCTACGCTGTACCCTCACCCGTAACCTAACCCGTATCCTAAGCCGTACCCTAACCCTAACCCTAACCCTAACCTATACCCTACGCCGTACCCTCACCCGTACCCTAACCCGTACCCTAAGCCGTACCCTAACCCTAACCCTAAACCTAACCCTAACCCATACCCTACGCCGTACCCTAACCCGTACCCTAACCCGTATCCTAAGCCGTACCCTAACCCTAACCAATACCCTACGCAGTACCCTCACCCGTACCCTCACCCGTACCCTAAGCTGTACCCTAACCCTAACCCTAACCCTAACCCTAACCCTAACCCTAACCCCTACCCTACGCCGTACCCTCACCCGTACCCTATCCCATACCCTAAGCCGTACCCTAACCCTAACACTAACCCTAACCCTAACCCTAACCCTAAACTACCCTTGACTGCTTTTGCCTCCATTAGATTTCCTAAGCACTAGTGTTTTAAGGAACAGGTTAAAAAGAAAATCCTAATGTGATTTTTTTATAATGTGTTTATTCTTTATCTTATCCTAGTGACTAAAATCTTCTCCATGGCTGGACCCCAAATAATATTCCTTTACCTGCTAAGTGGTATCTAGAGAGTGGGATAGGTTTAATAAATACCCTAATCCTAACGTGTACCCTAACCCTAACCCATACCCTAACCCTAACGCGTACCCTAACCCTAACCCAAACCTTAACCCTAACCCGTACGCTAATCCTAACCCGTACCCTAAACCAATCCCTAACCCTAAAACTAACCCTAACCCTAACCCTAACCCTAACCCATACCCTACGCCGTACCCTCACCCGTACCCTAACCCGTACCTAAGCCGTACCCTAACCCTAACCCTAACCCTAACCCATACGCTACGCCATACCCTCACCCGTACCCTAACCCGTGCCCTAAGCCGTACCCTAACCCTAACCCTAACCCTAACCTATACCCTACGCCGTACCCTCACCCGTACCCTAACCCATACCCTAAGCCGTACCCTAACCCTAACCCTAACCCATACCCTACGCCGTACCCTAACCCGTACCCTAACCCGTATCCTAAGCCGTACCCTAACCCTAAGCAATAACCTATGCCGTACCCTAAACCGTACCCTAACCCGTATCCTAAGCCGTACCCTAACCCTAACCAATACCCTACGCAGTACACTCACCCGTACCCTCACCCGTACCCTAAGCCGTACCCTAACCCTAACCCTAACCCTAACCCTAACACTAACCCTAACACCTACCCTACGCCGTACCCTCACCCGTACCCTATCCCATACCCTAAGCCGTACCCTAACCCTAACACTAACCCTAACCCTAACCCTAACCCTAAACTACCCTTGACTGCTTTTGCCTCCATTAGATTTCCTAAGCACTAGTGTTTTAAGGAACAGGTTAAAAAGAAAATCCTAATGTGATTTTTTTATAATGTGTTTATTCTTTATCTTATCCTAGTGACTGAAACCTTCTCCATAGCTGGACCCCAAATAATATTCCTTTACGTGCTAAGTGGTATCTAGAGAGTGGGATAGGTTTAATAAATACCCTAATCCTAACGTGTACCCTAACCCTAACCCATACCCTAACCCTAACGCGTACCCTAACCCTAACCCAAACCCTAACCCTAACACGTACGCTAATACTAACCCGTACCCTAAACCAATCCCTAACCCTAAAACTAACCCTAACCCTAACCCTAACCCTAACCCATACCCTACGCCGTACCCTCACCCGTACCCTAACCCGTACCCTAAGCCGTACCCTAACCCTAACCCTAACCCTAACCCATACGCTACGCCGTACCCTCACCCGTACCCTAACCCGTATCCTAAGCCGTACCCTAACCCTAACCCTAACCCTAACCTATACCCTATGCCGTACCCTCACCCGTACCCTAACCCGTACCCTAAGCCGTACCCTAACCCTAACCCTAACCCTAACCCTAACCCATACCCTACGCCGTACCCTAACCCGTACCCTAACCCGTATCCTAAGCCGTACCCTAACCCTAACCAATACCCTACGCAGTACCCTCACCCGTACCCTCACCCGTACCCTAAGCCGTACCCTAACCCTACCCTAACCCTAACCCTAACCCTAACCCCTACCCTACGCCGTACCCTCACCCGTACCCTCACCCGTACCCTAAGCCGTACCGTAACCCTAACCCTAACCCTAACCCCTACCCTACGCCGTACCCTCACCCGTACCCTATCCCATACCCTAAGCCGTACCCTAACCCTAACACTAACCCTAACCCTAACCCTAACCCTAAACTACCCTTGACTGCTTTTGCCTCCATTAGATTTCCTAAGCACTAGTGTTTTAAAGAACAGGTTAAATAGAAAATCCTAATGTGATTTTTTTATAATGTGTTTATTCTTTATCTTATCCTAGTGACTAAAATCTTCTCCATGGCTGGACCCCAAATAATATTCCTTTACGTGCTAAGTGGTATCTAGAGAGTGGGATAGGTTTAATAAATACCCTAATCCTAACGTGTACCCTACCCCTAACCCATACCCTAACCCTAACGCGTACCCTAACCCTAACCCAAACCCTAACCCTAACACGTACGCTAATCCTAACCCGTACCCTAAACCAATCCCTAACCCTAAAACTAACCCTAACCCTAACCCTAACCCTAACCCATACCCTACGCCGTACCCTCACCCGTACCCTCACCCGTACCCTAAGCCGTACCCTAACCCTAACCCTAACCCTAACCCTAACCCTAACCCATACGCTACGCCGTACCCTCACCCGTACCCTAACCCGTATCCTAAGCTGTACCCTAACCCTAACCCTAACCTATACCCTACGCCGTACCCTCACCCATACCCTAACCCGTACCCTAAGAAGTAACCTAACCCTAACCCTAACCCTAACCCTAACCCATACCCTGTGACGTACCCTAACCCGTACCCTAACCCGTATCCTAAGCCGTACACTAACCCTAACCAATACCCTACGCAGTACCCTCACCCGTACCCTCACCCGTACCCTAACCGTAACCCTAACCCTAACCCTAACCCTAACCCTAACCCATACCCTACGCCGTAACCTAACCCGTACCCTAACCCGTATCCTAAGCTGTACACTAACCCTAACCAATACCCTACGCAGTACCCTCACCCGTACCCTCACCCGTACCCTAAGCCGTACCCTAACCCTAACCCTCACCCTAACCCCTACCCTACGCCGTACCCTCACCTGTACCCTATCCCATACCCTAAGCCGTACCCTAACCCTAACACTAACCCTAACCCTAACCCTAACCCTAAACTACCCTTGACTGCTTTTGCCTCCATTAGATTTCCTAAGCACTAGTGTTTTAAGGAACAGGTTAAAAAGAAAATCCTAATGTGATTTTTTTATAATGTGTTTATTCTTTATCTTATCCTAGTGACTAAACTCTTCTCCATGGCTGGACCCCAAATAATATTCCTTTACGTGCTAAGTGGTATCTAGAGAGTGGGATAGGTTTAATAAATGCCCTAATCCTAACGTGTACCCTAACCCTAACCCATACCCTAACCCTAACGCGTACCCTAACCCTAACCCAAACCCTAACCCTAACACGTACGCTAATCCTAACCCGTAACCTAAACCAATCCCTAACCCTAAAACTAACCCTAACCCTAACACTAACCCTAACCCATACCCTACGCCATACCCTCACCCGTACCCTAACCCGTTCCCTAAGCCGTACCCTAACCCTAACCCTAACCCTAACCCACACGCTACGCCGTACCCTCACCCGTACCCTAACCCGTATCCTAAGCCGTACCCTAACCCTAACCCTAACCCTAACCCCTACCCTACGCCGTACCCTCACCCGTACCCTATCCCATACCCTAAGCCGTACCCTATCCCTAACACTAACCCTAACCCTAACCCTAACCCTAAACTACCCTTGACTGCTTTTGCCTCCATTAGATTTCCTAAGCACTAGTGTTTTAATGAACAGGTTAAAAAGAAAATCCTAATGTGATTTTTTTATAATGTGTTTATTCTTTATCTTATCCTAGTGACTAAAATCTTCTCCATAGCTGGACCCCAAATAAGATTCCTTTACGTGCTAAGTGGTATCTAGAGAGTGGGATAGGTTTAATAAATACCCTAATCCTAACGTGTACCCTAACCCTAACCCATACCCTAACCCTAACGCGTACCCTAACCCTAAACCAAACACTAACCCTAACACGTACGCTAATCCTAACCCGTACCCTAAACCAATCCCTAACCCTAAAACTAACCCTAACCCTAAACCTAACCCTAACCCATACCCTACGCTGTACCCTCACCCGTACCCTAACCCATACCCTAAGCCGTACCCTAACCATAACCCATAGGCTACGCCGTACCCTCACCCGTACCCTAACCCGTATCCTAAGCCGTACCCTAACCCTAACCCTAACCCTAACCTATACCCTACGCCGTACCCTCTCCCGTACACTAACCCGTACCCTAAGCCGTACCCTAACCCCCCCCCTCCCCCCCACCACCCCCCCCTCCCCTCCACCCCCTACCCCTTAACCCTAACCAATACCCTCCCCCGTACCCTCTACCGTACCCTAACCCGTACCCTACACCCGTACCCTAAGCCGTAACCCTAACCCTAACCCTAACCCTACCCAGCGTACCCTAACCCGTACCCTAACCCGTACCCTATCCACCTAACCAATACCCTACGCAGTACCCTCACCCGTACCCTCACCCGTACCCTCACCTGTACCCTAACACTAACCCGAACCCTAACCCTAACCCTAACCCCTACCCTACGCCGTACCCTCACCCGTACCCTATCCCATACCCTAAGCCTTACCCTAACCCTAACACTAACCCTAACCCTAACCCTAACCCTAAACTACCCTTGACTGCTTTTGCCTCCATTAGATTTCCTAAGCACTAGTGTTTTAAGAAACAGGTTAAAAAGAAAATCCTAATGTGATTTTTTTATTATGTGTTTATTCTTTATCTTATCCTAGTGACTAAAATCTTCTCCATGGCTGGACCCGAAATAAAATTCCTTTAGGTGGTAAGTGGTATCTAGAGAGTGGGATAGGTTTAATAAATACCCTAATCCTAACGTGTACCCTAACACTAACCCATACCCTAACCCTAACGCGTACCCTAATCCTAACCCATACCCTAAGCCGTACCCTAACCGTAACCCATAGGCTACGCCGTACCCTCACCCGTACCCTAACCCGTACCCTAAGCCGTACCCTAACCCTAACCCTAACCCTAACCCTAACCCATACCCTACGCCGTACCCTAACCCATACCCTAACACGTATCCTAATCCGTACCCTAACCCTAACCAATACCCTACGCAGTACCCTCACCCGTACCCTCACCCGTACCCTAAGCCGTACCCTAACCCTAACCCTAACCCCTACCCTACGCCGTACCCTCACCCGTACCCTATCCCATACCCTAAGCCGTACCCTAACCCTAACACTAACCCTAACCCTAACCCTAACCCTAAACTACCCTTGACTGCTTTTGCCTCCATTAGATTTCCTAAGCACTAGTGTTTTAAGGAACAGGTTAAATAGAAAATCCTAATGTGATTTTTTTATAATGTGTTTATTCTTTATCTTATCCTAGTGACTAAAATCTTCTCCATGGCTGGACCCCAAATAATATTCCTTTACGTGCTAAGTGGTATCTAGAGAGTGGGATAGGTTTAATAAATACCCTAATCCTAACGTGTACCCTAACCCTAACCCATACCCTAACCCTAACGCGTACCCTAACCCTAACCCAAACCCTAACCCTAACACGTACGCTAATCCTAACCCGTACCCTAAACCAATCCCTAACCCTAAAACTAACCCTAACCCTAACCCTAACCCTAACGCATACCCTACGCCGTACCCTCACCCGTATCCTAACCCGTACCCTAACCCGTACCCTAACCCTTACCCTAACCCTAACCCACACGCTACGCCGTACCCTCACCCGTACCCTAACCCATATCCTAAGCCGTACCCTAACCCTAACCCTAACCCTAACCCCTACCCTACGCCGTACCCTCACCCGTACCCTATCCCATACCCTAAGCCGTACCCTAACCCTAACACTAACCCTAACCCTAACCCTAACTCTAAACTACCCTTGACTGCTTTTGCCTCCATTAGATTTCCTAAGCACTAGTCTTTTAAGGAACAGGTGAAATAGAAAATCCTAATGTGATTTTTTTATAATGTGTTTATTCTTTATCTTATCCTAGTGACTAAAATCTTCTCCATGGCTGGACCCCAAATAATATTCCTTTACGTGCTAAGTTGTATCTAGAGAGTGGGATAGGTTTAATAAATACCCTAATCCTAACGTGTACCCTAACCCTAACCCATACCCTAACCGTAACGCGTACCCTAACCCTAACCCAAACCCTAACCCTAACCCGTACGCTAATCCTAAACCGTACCCTAAACCAATCCCTAACCCTAAAACTAACCCTAACCCTAACCCTAACCCTAACCCATACCCTACGCCGTACCCTCACCCGTACCCTAACCTGTACCCTAAGCCGTACCCTAACCCTAACCCTAACCCACACGCTACGCCGTACCCTCACCCGTACCCTAACCCGTATCCTAAGCCGTACCCTAACCCTAACCCTAATCCTAACCTATACCCTACGCCGTACCCTCACCCGTACCCCCATTCGTACCCTAAGCCGTACCCTAACCCTAACCCTAACCCTAACCCTAACCCTAACCCATACCCTACGCCGTACCCTAACCCATACCCTAACCCGTACCCTAAGCCGTACCCTAACCCTAACCCTAACACTAACCCACACGCTACGCCGTACCCTCACCCGTACCCTAACCCGTATCCTAAGCCGTACCCTAACCCTAACCCTAACCCTAACCTCTACCCTACGCCGTAACCTCACCCGTACCCTATCCCATACCCTAAGCCGTACCCTAACCCTAACACTAACCCTAACCCTAAACTACCCTTGACTGCTTTTGCCTCCATTAGATTTCCTAAGCACTAGTGTTTTAAGGAACAGGTTAAAAAGAAAATCCTAATGTGATTTTTTTATAATGTGTTTATTCTTTATCTTATCCTAGTGACTAAAATCTTCTCCATGGCTGGACCCCAAATAATATTCCTTTACGTGCTAAGTGGTATCTAGAGAGTGGGATAGGTTTAATAAATACCCTAATCCTAACGTGTACCCTAACCCTAACCCATACCCTAACCCTAACGCGTACCCTAACCCTAACCCAAACCCTAACCCTAACACGTACGCTAATCCTAACCCGTACCCTAAACCAATCCCTAACCCTAAAACTAACCCTAACCCTAACCCTAACCCTAACCCATACCCTACGCCGTACCCTCACCCGTACCCTAACCCGTACCCTAAGCCGTACCCTATCCCTAACCCTAACCCTAACCCATACGCTACGCCGTACCCTCACCCGTACCCTAACCCGTATCCTAAGCTGTACCCTAACCCTAACCCTAACCTATACCCTACGCCGTACCCTCACCCGTACCCTAACCCGTACCCTAAGAAGTACCCTAACCCTAACCCTAACCCTAACCCTAACCCATACCCTGTGACGTACCCTAACCCGTACCCTAACCCGTATCCTAAGCCGTACACTAACCCTAACCCTAACCCTAACATATACCCTACGCCGTACCCTCACCCGTACCCTAACCCGTACCCTAAGCCGTACCCTAACCCTAACCCTAACCCTAACCCTAACCCTAACTCTAAACTACACTTGACTGCTTTTGCCTCCATTAGATTTCCTAAGCACTAGTGTTTTAAGGAACAGGTTAAATAGAAAATCCTAATGTGATTTTTTTATAATGTGTTTATTCTTTATCTTATCCTAGTGACTAAAATCTTCTCCATGGCTGGACCCCAAATAATATTCCTTTACGTGCTAAGTTGTATCTAGAGAGTGGGATAGGTTTAATAAATACCCTAATTCTAACGTGTACCCTAACCCTAACCCATACCCTAACCCTAACGCGTACCCTAACCCTAACCCAAACCCTAACACTAACACGTACGCTAATCCTAAACCGTACCCTAAACCAATCCCTAACCCTAAAACTAACCCTAACCCTAACCCTAACCCTAACCCATACCCTACGCCGTACCCTCACCCGTACCCTAACCCGTACCCTAAGCCGTACCCTAACCGTAACCCTAACCCACACGCTTTGCCGTACCCTCACCCGTACCCTAACCCGTATCCTAAGCCGTAACCTTACCCTAACCCTAACCCTAACCTATACCCTACGCCGTACCCTCACCCGTACCCCCATCCGTACCCTAAGCCGTACCCTAACCCTAACCCTAACCCTAACCCATACCCTACGCCGTACCCTCACCCGTACCCTAACCCGTATCCTAAGCCGTACCCTAACCCGAACCCTAATCCTAACCACTACCCTACGCCGTAACCTCACCCGTAACCTATCCCATACCCTAACCCTAACCCTAACCCTAAACTACCCTTGACTGCTTTTGCCTCCATTAGATTTCCTAAGCACTAGTGTTTTAAGGAACAGGTTAAAAAGAAAATCCTAATGTGATTTTTTTATAATGTGTTTATTCTTTATCTTATCCTAGTGACTAAAATCTTCTCCATGGCTGGACCCCAAATAATATTCCTTTACGTGCTAAGTGGTATCTAGAGAGTGGGATAGGTTTAATAAATACCCTAATCCTAACGTGTACCCTAACCCTTACCCATACCCTAACCCTAACGCGTACCCTAACCCTAACCCAAACCCTAACCCTAACACGTACGCTAATCCTAACCCGTACCCTAAACCAATCCCTAACCCTAGAACTAACCCTAACCCTAACCCTAACCCTAACCCATACCCTACGCCGTACCCTCACCCGTACCCTAACCCGTACCCTAAGCCGTACCCTAACTCTAACCCTAACCCTAACCCATACGCTACGCCGTACACTCACCCGTACCCTAACCCGTATCCTAAGCCGTACCCTAACCCTAACCCTAACCCTAACATATACCCTACGCCGTACCCTCACCCGTACCCTAACCCGTACCCTAAGCCGTACCCTAACCCTAACCCTAACCCTAACCCTAACCCTAACCCATACCCTGTGCCGTACCCTAACCCGTACCATAACCCGTATCCTAAGCCGTACCCTAACCCTAACCACTACCCTACGCAGTACCCTCACCCGTACTCTCACCCGTACCTTCATCCGAACCCTAACCCTAACCCTAACCCTAACCCTAACCCTAACCCCTACCCTACGCCGTACCGTCACCCGTACCCTATCCCATACCCTAAGCCGTACCCTAACCCTAACACTAACCCTAAGCCTAACCCTAACCCTAAACTACCCTTGACTGTTTTTGCCTCCATTAGATTTCCTAAGCACTAGTGTTTTAAGGAACAGGTTAAAAAGAAAATCCTAATGTGATTTTTTTATAATGTGTTTATTCTTTATCTTATCCTAGTGACTAAAATCTTCTCCATAGCTGGACCCCAAATAATATTCCTTTAGGTGCTAAGTGGTATCTAGAGAGTGGGATAGGTTTAATAAATACCCTAATCCTAACGTGTACCCTAACCCTAACCCATACCCTAACCCTAACGCGTACCCTAACCCTAACCCAAACCCTAACCCTAACACGTACGCTAATCCTAACCCGTACCCTAAACCAATCCCTAACCCTAAAACTAACCCTAACCCTAACCCTAACCCTAACCCATATCCTACGCCGTACCCTCACCCGTACCCTAACCCGTACCCTAAGCCGTACCCTAACCCTAATCCTAACCCTAAACCATACGTTACGCCGTACCCTCACCCGTACCCTAACCCGTATCCTAAGCCATACCCTAAACCTAACCCTAACCCTAACCTATACCCTACGCTGTACCCTCACCCGTACCCTCACCCGTACCCTAAGCCGTACCCTAACCCTAACCCTAACACTAACCCTACCCCATACCCTACGCCGTACCCTAACACGTACCCTAACCCGTATCCTAAGCCGTACCCTAACACTAACCAATACCCTACGCAGTACCCTCACCCGTACCCTCACCCGTACCCTAAGCCGTACCCTAACCCTAACCCTAACCCTAACACCTACCCTACGCCGTACCCTCACCTGTACCCTATCCCATACCCTAAGCCGTACCCTAACCCTAACACTAACCCTAACCCTAACCCTAACCCTAAACTACCCTTGACTGCTTTTGCCTCCATTAGATTTCCTAAGCACTAGTGTTTTAAGGAACAGGTTAAATAGAAAATCCTAATGTGATTTTTTTATAATGTGTTTATTCTTTATCTTATCCTAGTGACTAAAATCTTCTCCATGGCTGGACCCCAAATAATATTCCTTTACGTGCTAAGTGGTATCTAGAGAGTGGGATAGGTTTAATAAATACCCTAATCCTAACGTGTACCCTAACCCTAACCCATACCCTAACCCTAACGCGTACCCTAACCCTAACCCAAACCCTAACCCTAACACGTACGCTAATCCTAACCCGTACCCTAAACCAATCCCTAACCCTAAAACTAACCCTAACCCTAACCCTAACCCTAACCCATACCCTACGCCGTACCCTCACCCGTACCCTAACCCGTACCCTAAGCCGTACCCTAACCCTAACCCTAACCCTAACCCACAAGCTACGCCGTACCCTCACCCATACCCTAACCCGTATCCTAAGCCGTACCCTAACCCTAACCCTAACCCTAACCCCTACCCTACGCCGTACCCTCACCCGTACCCTATCCCATACCCTAAGCCGTACCCTAACCCTAACACTAACCCTAACCCTAACCCTAACCCTAAACTACCCTTGACTGCTTTTGCCTCCATTAGATTTCCTAAGCACTAGTGTTTTAAGGAACAGGTTAAATAGAAAATCCTAATGTGATTTTTTTATAATGTGTTTATTCTTTATCTTATCCTAGTGACTAAAATCTTCTCCATGGCTGGACCCCAAATAATATTCCTTTACGTGCTAAGTGGTATCTAGAGAGTGGGATAGGTTTAATAAATACCCTAATCCTAACGTGTACCCTAACCCTAACCCATACCCTAACCCTAACGCGTACCCTAACCCTAACCCAATCCCTAACCCTAACACGTACGCTAATCCTAACCCGTACCCTAAACCAATCCCTAACCCTAAAACTAACCCTAACCCTAACCCTAACCCTAACCCATACCCTACGCCGTACCCTCACCCGTACCCTAACCCGTACCCTAAGCCATACCCTAACCCTAACCCTAACCCTAACCCATACGCTACGCCGTACCCTCACCCGTAGCCTAACCCGTATCCTAAGCCGTACCCTAATCCTAACCCTAACCCTAACCTATACCCTACGCCGTACCCTCACCCATACCCTCACCCGTACCCTAAGCCGTACCCTAACCCTAACCCTAACCCTAACCCTAACCCTAACCCATACCCTATGCCGCACCCTAACCCGTACCCTAACCCGTATCCTAAGCCGTACCCTAACCCTAACCAATAACCTACGCAGTACCCTCACTCGTACCCTCACCCGTACCCTAAGCCGTACCCTAACCCTAACCCTAACCCTAACCCTAACCCCTACCCTACGCCGTACCCTCACCCTTACCCTATCCCATACCCTAAGCCGTATCCTAACCCTAACACTAACCCTAAGCCTAACCCTAACCCTAAACTACCCTTGACTGCTTTTGCCTCCATTAGATTTCCTAAGCACTAGTGTTTTAAGGAACAGGTTAAAAAGAAAATCCTAATGTGATTTTTTTATAATGTGTTTATTCTTTATCTTATCCTAGTGACTAAAATCTTCTCCATAGCTGGACCCCAAATAATATTCCTTTAGGTGCTAAGTGGTATCTAGAGAGTGGGATAGGTTTAATAAATACCCTAATCCTAACGTGTACCCTAACCCTAACCCATACCCTAACCCTAACGCGTACCCTAACCCTAACCCAAACCCTAACCCTAACACGTACGCTAATCCTAACCCGTACCCTAAACCAATCCCTAACCCTAAAACTAACCCTAACCCTAACCCTAACCCTAACCCATACCCTGTGCCGTACCCTCACCCGTACCCTAACCCGTACCCTAAGCCGTACCCTAACCCTAATCCTAACCCTAAACCATACGTTACGCCGTACCCTCACCCGTACCCTAACCCGTATCCTAAGCCGTACCCTAACCCTAACCCTAACCCTAACCTATACCCTACGCCGTACCCTCACCCGTACCCTCACCCGTACCCTAAGCCGTACCCTAACCCTAACCCTAACCCTAACCCTAACCCTAACCCATACCCTGTGCCGTACCCTAACCCGTACCATAACCCGTATCCTAAGCCGTACCCTAACCCTAACCAATACCCTACGCAGTACCCTCACCCGTACTCTCACCCGTACCTTCACCCGAACCCTAACCCTAACCCTAACCCTAACCCTAACCCTAACCCCTACCCTACGCCGTACCGTCACCCGTACCCTATCCCATACCCTAAGCCGTACCCTAACCCTAACACTAACCCTAAGCCTAACCCTAACCCTAAACTACCCTTGACTGCTTTTGCCTCCATTAGATTTCCTAAGCACTAGTGTTTTAAGGAACAGGTTAAAAAGAAAATCCTAATGTGATTTTTTTATAATGTGTTTATTCTTTATCTTATCCTAGTGACTAAAATCTTCTCCATAGCTGGACCCCAAATAATATTCCTTTAGGTGCTAAGTGGTATCTAGAGAGTGGGATAGGTTTAATAAATACCTAATCCTAACGTGTACCCTAACCCTAACCCATACCCTAACCCTAACGCGTACCCTAACCCTAACCCTAACCCTAACCCTAACACGTACGCTAATCCTAACCCGTACCCTAAACCAATCCCTAACCCTAAAACTAACCCTAACACTAACCCTAACCCTAACCCATATCCTACGCCGTACCCTCACCCGTACCCTAACCCGTACCCTAAGCCGTACCCTAACCCTAACCCTAACCCTAACCCACACGCTACGCCGTACCCTCACCCGTACCCTAACCCGTATCCTAAGCCGTACCCTAACCCTAACCCTAACCCTAACCCCTACCCTACGCCGTACCCTCACCCGTACCCTATCCCATACCCTAAGCCGTACCCTAACCCTAACACTAACCCTAACCCTAACCCTAACCCTAACCCACACGCTACGCCGTACCCTCACCCGTACCCTAACCCGTATCCTAAGCCGTACCCTAACCCTAACCCTAACCCTAACCCCTACCCTACGCCGTACCCTCACCCGTACCCTATCCCATACCCTAAGCCGTACCCTAACCCTAACACTAACCCTAACCCTAACCCTAACCCTAAACTACCCTTGACTGCTTTTGCCTCCATTAGATTTCCTAAGCACTAGTGTTTTAAGGAACAGGTTAAATAGAAAATCCTAATGTGATTTTTTTATAATGTGTTTATTCTTTATCTTATCCTAGTGACTAAAATCTTCTCCATGGCTGGACCCCAAATAATATTCCTTTACGTGCAAAGTGGTATCTAGAGAGTGGGATAGGTTTAATAAATACCCTAATCCTAACGTGTACCCTAACCCTAACCCATACCCTAACCCTAACGCGTACCCTAACCCTAACCCAAACCCTAACCCTAACACGTACGCTAATCCTAACCCGTAC